>NW_023496051.1:3032500-3260000 GCF_904425465.1 Colossoma macropomum
TCTTCTCCCGGAACCCTTTGGTCCGCAGCGGGATGAGGGCTGAGTGGTCCATTCCCGTGGCTCCTCCCATCGCCACCGGAGCACTGCTGCCTCCTCCCGCTCCTCCCCCAAGACTCCTCTCCTTCTGCAGCATCTCACACAGAGACGTCTGGCTGGCTCGCACACCTTCCTCGCAGAGTGGGCTCAGCAGACCATTCACGGCTTTGGGGCTCCGTCCAGCTGGCAACTGGGTGAGAGACGGGGAGATGGGAAAGAGACATTAAAGGGCTTTTATCTTGGAAAAGTGAATTTTCCTTAAATTTTCAAAAAGTTTCAAAAGTAACGTTCACTTCTCAGTCAAAACAAACAAGAACAACCTGTTTTGAGTTCACCGGCTGCCACAAAAACCAAAGCGTTTACATGTATCCACCTACTCAACAGGTTAGCCCCGCCCATTCAAGTTATAAGGAGTGTCAGCCTGGACTGCTTTTTAAATGAGGCACAGGGCCAATCAGAACAGAGCTCCTTTACATCTTGCATCTTAAAGGCACAGCCTGTTTAATTTGAAGAAATAGAGAGGTTAGAAATGGTCACGTAAAAATGAATCATAACTACTTTTAGCAAATAACGGCATATAAATGCTGCAAGACCCCAGGAGAAAAGGTAAAACACAGGACGAATGTAGGATACATGCCCACTAAAGGATGTTCAATGGAATCATAAAGATTTATGATTCAAGATAATGTAGCTAAGTTTCAATGGAACCTTGTACCCGCCAGTCAACCTTCAACCCGCATGACTAAGGCTACGTTCACACTGCCAGGCTGAAGTGGCACAAATCTGATTTATTTCCCCTAATGTGACTCAGATCTGATGTTTTCAGAGCTGTGTGGACACAAATCTGATCTTTTCAAATCCGACCTTAACGTGACGATTGGAATTCATGTGCTTTTTTCCCCACTGCGTGTGCTCCATCATTCAGCGTTACCATGGCAGCAGCGCCGATCAGAAGTTAAAGCCTGTAAACGGTGGAAAAGCAGCTCATCTCACCTTTTTCTCCTTCGTCTCGCTCTAATAATGAAGCTGAGAGCTGATCAGAGTTAATCTTCTCGGATTTGAGATCGGATTTAAGCGAAAAATCGGATTTGAGCAATGAGGCTCGTAATGTGAACGTAGCTTAAATCATCACATCTGCAATCTGACACTAACTGGATTTTTTTAATAGATTTAATTTTTGAAGGTGTGCCATAACACAGAAATCTGCATAAATCCATTATTCATTAGTCACATTCACCTTGTTACTCCAGTGTAACACAAAAGAAGCAAATTACAGACACACAATTTGACTAATGACGTTTAAAAGGGGACGCATTCTGTAAATCTGGATCTTTCATTAAACTATGCCTTTAAGACTCAAACACGAGCTCCGTGGGCCATGTCAGGCCGCGGCACAATCCTATTTGGCCTGTGAAATTATTTTCATTTTCTATTAATATTAGGCTGCTTTACAATGCGCTGCACTACAATCCCCAGCACACACTGCTACGCAATGTGCGCTCTGAGCCCTCTCCCCCAACAACAAGGACAGGTGGTTCTGCCACAAAAAGAATGGAGCCTTGTTTTATTATATATATATGTGAAATATCATGAGATTATATATCATGATGAATGGACCAATAGAAAAGACCCAAAATGACCCTGAAAAAGTCTGGTTTCATTGACTTGCATTAAAAGTAAAGTAGGTTTTTTCCTTCTCCTGTAAAGTTACGAGAGACACAGCAGTGCTGCTGGAGTTTTTAAACACCTCAGTGTCGCTGCTGGACTGAGAATAGTCCACCAACCAAAAATATCCAGCCAGCAGCGTCCTGTGGGCAGCGTCCTGTGACCACTGATGAAGGACTAGAGGATGACCAACACAAACTGTGCAGCAGCAGATGAGCTATCGTCTCTGAGTGGACAGTGTGCGCTGAGAATGATCCACCACCCAAACAGTACCTGCTCTGTGAGGGTCCATGGGGGTCCTGACCACTAAAGATATATATATATATATATATACACACACACACACACACAGTTAGTGTGTAATTAGTGGTGATTTAAGATATGAATAGCCTCAAAACTTAAAGTGAGGCAGGATTTGGCTCAAGCAGCTGAGTATAGTTTAGAGACAACAAACTGCCACTGAGTCAATATGGACACTGTCCTGTTTCCTCCCAACTTGACCTTTGCAACTGTGTCCAGAAAGCCCTCAGTCTCTGACTGGCTGTGTGGACTTGTGAGTCACAGCAACCACACTTTATAATGGCAGTCTACGGTTCCTGAGTCACACCTATGTGATAAGAGTTGATCTGATGTGCTGTAGAGCTCTGCTGATTCATCGACTGTGCAATTCTGCAGGTGGGATGAGTCCAAATGCTTCTCTCTACCATTATACATTCTCACAAGAACCTTGAGAGGGCAGTGCAGAACCTGCATCTTACGTTTTGGTCCAGGTTTCTTAACTGTGTAGTACGAGGAAGGAACTAAAGGACTACTGCAGCCGGCTAAAGGCTATGGCACACACGAGGAGAAGCCCCACGCGATGCCACCAGAGGGTCTCCAGGTGGGTAATAGTACAGAGGACAGCTATAGCACACAGGAAGGTTAGGAAAAAATACCAATCAACATCAGGTTCAGGTTGATTTTACGCTCTACTTGTGAAGATTTATGAACATTAAACTTTCAGTATCATTTAGTGAGCATTATTTGGAGGTGGAATAGTGTTGCTAGGCTAATAATGTTAGCTGAGGCGAAAAACACATGATTAGCATTTGTCTGTCTGCCACATTCGGAGACCTAAAGCAGCTCATCACATGGAAAACAGCAATAACCGTTTTTAAAATATATATGTTTTTATCTGTACATGTTCAAATACTGGAAACAGAGACTTAAAGCTGTGTTCACATGGATGGGAAGCTAAAACCGAAAGGGTTTGACTGCAGAGCTGCAGATTTACACCCACAGTTTCACTCCAGCGCTTTCAGGCAAGTGGAACGCATGCGCAGCGGGACAGCCACGTAAACAAAGCCCTTATAGGAAAATTGAGCGTTACGAGCGTCCCATTCATATTTCTACCAGTGGCCTCTCCAAAACAGTAACTTTACAGGAGAAGACAAAAACATTCTTTACTTTAAATGTAAGTCGATGGAAAGAGATTTTATTCTAAGCAATTTTGGAGCGTTTCTATTGGTCCAATCATCATGAATTTTGCACACAGTGTAAAGGAGAACTGCTGAGCTCAAACGATGCAGAAAAGTTAAAATCGCAAAAAATGGAGATACATGTTTTTCTTTGGACAGCGACGATATGCTTTGCGTACCTTCCATTTTTGTAAGTGTGCAAATATACCAGAGAAGATAATGAGCAGAATAACACTGTGTAAATACCAAAAAAGATACAGACCCTTATTGACCAATAAAACGTCCAGGCTACACAGCTCAGAACCGCTGTGTCTGCCCTGGCTGTAGGTTAAATCATTAAACAGCCTAATGGCTGTGTTGTATATGAAGGTGGGCTTTATATGGCTAATCTGATGTATAAACAGTGGAGATTTGTAGATTAGCATTGAGTCCAATAAGCGTTCTGGTGATCAAGGTGCTCTGCTGGCTGTGGTTGATACCTTGCTGCTGTTGGCCCTGTGTTCATCCTGGCAGCCATTCAGGGTGGCCTCATCAGCCATCTGACTCCCACCAGGATCCACCACAATACCACAGGACGCGCAAGGAGTCTGGAGACAGCGAGTGTGAGAGAGAGAGAGAGGAGAGAGAGAGAGAGAGAGAGAGAGAGAGAGAGAGAGAGAAAACGAGAGAAAGTAATTAAAACAAAGGCGGATGAATCAAGACATACAAGAATTATAACACCCGGTTAGTTGTGTGTGCATATCGTTAATCGTTGTAACTTAGAGGACTTCAAAAAAATAATAATTTTGAATGCATGTTAATGTAACATGTAATGAGGTTTTGATATGAAAGCAAACGATATAAAGTATCCAAACAGCCCTACAGCCTTATTAATTACTGAATTCAGCTACTTTAAGGTGAACCCACTGCCGACACAGATGTTGCCTGTATAATCTCCATAGAAAAGCACTGTCCAATAGAATGAGATGCTCTGGATCAGCCGCACATGAGCCTAAGGTCACCATGCCCAATGCCAAGCATCGACTAGAGGGGTATAAAGCCCAAAATTGTGCTGTGGAGCAGTGGAACTGCCTTCGCTGGAGTGATGGAGCTCCATCCAACATCCCCAGGATAAGAGATCCGACATCACAACGAAAAAATAACGACCAAAACATTAAAAAAAGGGACTTCAGCTGAAACTGATATAGGGCTGAAGGAAATCCTTAGGGATCCATGTCGGATGGATACGGCCTCAGCTGAGCTACTGAACTAGAAGAGATCAATCAAACGCTGGATGCTGATGACGACTCGTCATCTTCAGATGTGCCAACAGGTTAGCTTGTCAGATAAATATATTTCCTCTGTTAAGCTAATGACAGCTAGAGTAGTTGAAGCAGAGCCGGTTTATAGGGAGCCTGGCCACTTCCTATTTCCCTCGTTGTATCAAAAACAGGACTGCGAAACAGCAGAGGGCGCCCAAGAGTGAGTCTTCAATGAATGGGAGTAAATAGAGCTCAACAAAAACAAAAACTTAATAGTTTCTAATCACTCGCCCAGAACTTTCCTTCAATTTTAGAAAGTAGAAGCATTTATTTCACTAAAAAGCTAAGAAAATTAACCTGTATGTTTCCGTTTTTCTACAACAAACAGGTTCTGGGCAGCAGAACGTTAGCATCACTGCTCCTGAGTGCTGACTGGTGGGCGAGCGGAGCAGCTCATTGGAAGAGGATGTTTAAAAGCTCTTAAAAATATAACAGCAGTGTTGAAATGTTTTATGCTGCTCTGTGTTCAGGAAATAATTGTATTATTTTATATTAAAAATGTTTCAGCATTTATAAACTACGATTTTGCTCAAATGCTCCAACTGAACCCATTCATTTTGGACTCGCCCGGGAGCGCCCTCTGGAGAAACCCGGAAGACATTGCAGAGTTGCAATTCTCCTCTCTACAAGTTCTCTGGTGGAACCTAGCTCGCAACAAAGCTGTGCTAGATCTGCCTTCTCACGTCTTTAAGGGTGCGTCATTGGCACTGTGCTCACATTAAGGCACTTTTTGGAATAAAGTATTTACAAATATGAGCAAAACTGTTTTAGTCCTATAAAATAACATCTGTGTTTCAATTGTTAGCTTGTATAATTTCTACATTTTTAACACAATGAATGTGACAATTCAAACAGTGTTTTCAGTATTTGAATACTGGCACTTTGAATGGTTAACTGAGTACTGAGTAGCCACAAGTTGGGCCTACACTACACAATTTTTGCCCGATTTTAACCCTTATTTGCCCCTTGCGACAAATTCTCACAATCTGAAGCTATTTTCCAGGTCGGGAGCTCAATCAAAAGCGACTAATGGAGTGGATGACCTGGTAGTGTGAGAGGAGAAATGAGTGAATCTTTAGCCCCCCGATCGAACTGTGATCAGATATTATCAAATACGTTTCATATTTTTACGACCCAAAACGTTCATGAGTCCTGTAGTGTGAGAAGGTCAGAGATTTACTCAACTGGTGATTCAAACAACAGCCAATCAGAGAGCAAGAAGAGCAGAGAAAAAGCCAGAGACATGCATGAACACCTGAACAGCGCCTGAACAGAGGAGTGTAGAGATTAAAAGCTGTGTAGTGTACGCTCAGCCTAACCTGACCTCACTAACGCTTTTGTATCTGAATGCAATCAAATCCTCACAGCAGTGTTCCAACATCTAGTGCTAAACCCTGTCAGAGTAGTAGAGGCTGTTACTGCAGCGAAGAGGGATGATCTCCCTGTGAACGCCTTTGATTTGAGTGGGTGTCTACAAACCTTTGAACATAGTGTGTGTGTGTGTGTGTGTGTGTGTGTGTGTGTGTGTGTGTGTGAGAGAGTGTGTGTGTGTGTGTGTGTGTGTGAGAGAGTGTGTGTGTGTGTGTGAGTGTGTGTGTGTGTGTGTGTGTGTGAGAGAGAGAGGTAGATGTGGGTGTGACCTACCTTGACGTGCTCTGCCATGGCGGAGTGGGTGAGTTCTGAAGTGTGTATGTGTGGAGATGGACTGAGTGCTTCTCCGATGTCTCGTCCCAGACGTTCCCAGTGCTCCCAGTTCTGAGAATGGCCACACTGTGAGCCCACTTTCCTCCCGGAGATCAAATACGTCTTTAACCCTGCAAACACACACAAAAACACAGACATTCAACATAACATAAACACACAGATAAACCACTGACAGTGAAACACTGAATAACTGATATTAAATCACAATACAAAGAATCTCATATCTTCTAAAAAATGAAAGAATCTAATCTTTTAATTTATCATTCTTTGTATTCTTTTTATTTATTTTGTCAATTTATAGTCTTATATCTATTTCTTTTATTTAATTAATTTGTTTTTATTTTATCCTCAATGCTTTGTTACTTGATAAGTTACTATAATTTTTATCGTTTATTGATTTAACAGTTTATTGGTACCTTCTTATTATTGTGTTTTACTTTTATGATTATTATTATTTAATTATAACATTTGATTTATTTATTTTTTTTTACTGCACAACTTCTCAATCCCTGATTCCTGTATTACTCGGCTACACTGTAAATGAGGGTCTCCCTCAATGTATTCCGAGTTTAAATAAAGGTTGATTGATTGATTGAATAGTCCCACCCCCACATCAGACTACACAGATCAACTCGCTGACGGAAACAGGAACAGGTGAAACACAGTGAGATGACCGGTGGTCAGGAGGGTGAGAGTAATGTAACAAGCCATGTTTCATTTGTTGGTAGTGCACACAGCTTTAAGTGTCTGTAGGACCAACACAGCGAGCACTGATTATATCTGCCCATTCAGACACAGCAGCCAAGAGGCTAAAGTTCAGTCCAGAGCTAAACTCCTGTACAGCCAAGGCTGCAGGATCAGAGACGGTGAAGCACCTTTCGGTATACTGAAAAGGCTACAAGTTAACCTTAGGGCTGAACGATTTGGGGGGAATGTCTAATTGCGATTATTCCGACTAATATTGAGACTGAAATTAAAACTGTGATATTTTCTAAACTGAGATTCAGGCCTGATTTATTTTGACCAAGAAGACCAGAATATCCGCCTTTTTTGGCCTGAGGCTCGACCCCTGACCATAGCGTGTCAAACTGCCAGTAAGCTGTGGTTGTGATGTCACAACGCATGGAGGTTTTGCTGCCTCTGATTGGTCTAACTCCTCTACAGGCAGCTCATCAGCTCTTATTAGGTTCAGTTTCCCCTCTGAAAACTTCAATGTTTTCACTAATGTACACACTTAAAAACGATGGTTCTTCAAGGGTTCTTTAATGGTTCTGAACAGAACCATAAACACTCCACAACCCATGCGCATGCTCAAAAAGTTCTTTGCATGGTGAAATGGTTCATTAGATTGATGGAGAATGTGCTGTATATGGTTCTATACAGCACCTTCTGAAAAAATGGTTCTATATAGCGCCATAAAGTTCTTCTACTGTTACAAGCTTGACATCGTATCGACAGCAGAACCCTTTTTGGTGCTATGTAGAACCAAATACAACACATTCTCCATCGTTCTGAGGAACTATTTTACAATGCAAAGAACCAATTGAGCATGAAAATCATCCAGCCTATTCAAATACACAGCCAACATACTGAGCAGCCCAACATCCAGCCTATTCAAATACACAGCCAACAGGCTAATAAGGCCTGTTCAGACAAACAACTGTGTCTATTAGTGCAACCAAAGGCAAGTGTGTCTACATGTGTGTGGTTGTGTGTAGTGTTTAACTTCCAGGAAGGTTTTCTAGAAGTCTCTTTTCCCCATTTCTCGGCCTTATCTGTCCCTGCTCTGCTCTGGCCTCGGCTAAACAGGACTGACTTCCTCAGAAGCATCACGAGAAATCGGTTATGGCAAGTTAAGGTAGAAAACACACACAGGTCAAAACTACTCAAAGGAATATTTCTTGGACCAGAACTAACAGCACTGCGTAACATACAGGCACTTGATCAGTCATCTGAGATGTAAGTAGGGGTGTCATGACACGCATATTCATTTTTAATACGGGGGTCTTGATTCAATACACACTGTGAATCGATCGCAGTTAGATTTCATGCAATAAAAAAAGTGAGATACCAGGAATTATTTCTACAGTTTTTTTGCTTTTTATTTGTTTTTTTGACCGGGACAATACAGATAAAGACTGTTAACATTATGACCGCCTCCTTGTTTCTGCACTCATTGTCCATTTTATCAGCTCCACTTACTATATAGGTGCACTTTGTAGTTCTACAGTTACAGACTGTAGTCCATCTGTTTCTCTGATACTTTGTTAGCCCCCTTTTACCCTGTTCTTCAGTGGTCAGGACCCCCATGGACCCTCACAGAGCAGGTACTATTTGGGTGGTGGATCATTCTCAGCAGCGACACTGACGTGGTGGTGGTGTGTTAGTGTGTGTTGTGCTGGTCTGAGTGGATCAGACACAGCAGTGCTGCTGGAGTTTTTAAACACTGTGTCCACTCACATCTGCTGCTGCACAATTTGTGTTGGTCATCCTCTAGTCCGTTCATCAGTGGTCACAGGACGCTGTTGGTTGGATATTTTTGGTCGGTGGACTATTCTCAGTCCAGCAGTGACACTGAGGTGTTTTAGTGCAGTTAGTTCAGAGTTCAGCTCCAGTCCTGAAACCGCTGCACTGCATAACTGTGGTTTCCTGGTTAAAATACCTGATATTATTAGCTAATTAATCCCTTCTTGAGCTGAACGAGGTGAACAGCAGAGAGAAACACTAAACTATACAGTGCAGCGGCTCCAAACCTGGAGTGAAAACACTGAATTAAAGGTCTGTGTGTCTCTCGTCTCTCGGCTTCTGTCGCGTCTCGCAGGTGAATCATTAACAAAGAGCAGTCACTCTACTATTCAGCGTCACATGAAATGCTACAACAGATATTGCATTTTTGTTTATATCCTTTTTTATGTACTTTAAGTCTTTGGCTTCTATGACTTTCACCAGTTGGGTCTTCAACAACATTGTTATCTCATCAGAAAAGGGAATTACCACCCAAACCGAACCAAAACAATTGGGGATTTACCAAAAAATAAAGTGAAAGTGAAATCTGCAAATAGCTACACCCTTCGTTTTAACCTTTGCTCTACTGTGGCAAGGACTAAAATTATAGCCGCAGCCACCATGAAGCCTGGATTTTATCTGTACTTCTGTATATTTTTATTGATAACAGGATGTTGTACAGGGACAGAACCTTAAAAGCAAGTTGACACTGCAGCGTTTGAGACCCGTGTGTGATGATTTAGTGGGATATACAATCATATTACTTGTTAGCTACAAAAGCAAAACTAAAGAAGCAAACTTTACACACCAAACATGCCTTGTAGGGATGAATAATTAGGGGAAAACAGCTGAATGCGATCTTTCTGACTAATACAGCGATTACGACTGCAGTTTTAGATGTCGTTTGCATAAAACATGAAGTATTAATCTGAAGTGAAATGATTCAGGGCTGAATTTAAAGCTGTACATTTTAATTTCAATTCTGCAGCTGTTGAGGCTTGAATGCTGAACTGACAGTTCAAATGCTTTATTAATGCTTTATTAATATGATTAAAGTTGCAGGTTTTGCGATTTAAAAATTGCATTCTTTCAAATTCTGATATAAAAACAATCAATTGCTCTTGCTTGTCTTGCTGTATGAACTAGACCTTTCCACAAATCATCACTTTAACCTTTTCAACTCCTTGAGACCACCGGTGGTTCCAAAACGTATGAGAGCTGTAAGTGTCTTCTTTCCAGTCAAATAGATGGGTGATGTAATTTTAAACCCTTATAATAAAAGAAGCTGAACTCACTTGTTTTTTTCTACTGAAAGTCGACCCGTTTTTCCACAAATCTGGGCTACAAACTATAAACAGATGGCGTCTCTTCAGTGATCTGATCTGTAAACATTATTTTTATATAAAAAAAAAAACAGAGCGTCTAAGATTTTTGGCGTTCAGCAGTAAACTGTAAGTATATAGCAATATATGTGATCATAAAACACGTTCTGTTAATTTGAGGGGAGCTTTTACAAAAAACAAATAAATAAAATAATAATTTACATTTATTTCATGCAGTTACTGAATAATTTGGCTCATGATTTGGTCATGTAAATTCAGATTGACAAACCAAAATATACCCTGGAGAATAAGAGGTTAAGCATTTCATTCACCTCCTTCTGCTAAAGTCGACAAGTCACATGACCATCACCATTACCATTAATTCCTGCTTGTTTTGCCCGACCAGGCTGGGGATTGTTGCTTAATTCCTTTCAACTGACTTCGCAATGAGCAAAACAACTCCCACTGAATTGATTTTGGTGGGAAATTCTTTGGGGACGGTTTAAATAGAGTGTTCATAGAAACACCATGACTGTCTCACATTGTTCTTGGAGTTATGAAGCGGTTGAGGAGAAACAGCTCGGCTCGTGTTGCTGATGAGAGAGATAGAGAGGAGGTAAACAGTGTGGAGAGTGTGTTGTCACTGGCTGTGTTCTGCTCTCCGTGGGCCTAATCTAATTAGCTCGCTGGCGAGCGCAGAATTTGCACAATCGGTGATACAACCACTGGTGAGGAAAGGAATGCGCCGAAACCACGTCACAGGTCGCGGAACTGAGACTGCCTGCGTGCTTGTGCTAACCATTTTCATGTGCTGACCACTTTAGGTAATCTGACCCCACGTGTGTGTTTATATGTCATGAGTCATCTCGTAACAGCATCACTGTTTACCAACATCATCACCAATCATCACCACCATAATGACCACCGTCATCGATCACCAATAATTACCACCATCGCCAATCATCACCACCATAATGACCACCGTCATCGATCACCAATAATTACCACCATCGCCAATCATCACCACCATAATGACCACCGTCATCGATCACCAATAATTACCACCATCGCCAATCATCACCACCATAATGACCACCGTCATCGATCACCAATAATTACTATCACCAATCATAACCACCATAATGACCACCGTCATCGATCACCAATAATTACCACCATCGCCAATCATCACCACCATAATGACCACCGTCATCGATCACCAATAATTACTATCACCAATCATAACCACCATAATGACCACCGTCATCGATCACCAATATTACCATCGCCAATCATAACCACCATAATGACCACCGTCATCGCTCACCAATAATTACCATCGCCAATCATAACCACCATAATGACCACCGTCATCGCTCACCAATAATTACCATCGCCAATCATAACCACCATAATGACCACCGTCATCGATCACCAATAATTACCATCGCCAATCATAACCACCATAATGACCACCGTCATCGATCACCAATAATTACCATCACCATCACCACCACCATAATGACCACCGTCATCGATCACCAATAATTACCATCACCATTACCAACCATAACCACATAATGACCACCGTCATCAATCACCAATAATTACCATCACCAATCATAACCACCATAATGACCACCGTCATCGATCACCAATAATTACCACCATCGCCAATCATCACCACCATAATGACCACCGTCATCGATCACCAATAATTACCACCATCACCAATCATCACCACCATAATGACCACCGTCATCGATCACCAATAATTACTATCACCAATCATAACCACCATAATGACCACCGTCATCGATCACCAATAATTACCATCACCATCACCAATCACCACCACCATAATGACCACCGTCATCGATCACCAATAATTACCACCATCGCCAATCATCACCACCATAATGACCACCGTCATCGATCACCAATAATTACTATCACCAATCATAACCACCATAATGACCACCGTCATCGATCACCAATAATTACCACCATCGCCAATCATCACCACCATAATGACCACCGTCATCGATCACCAATAATTACTATCACCAATCATAACCACCATAATGACCACCGTCATCGATCACCAATAATTACCATCGCCAATCATAACCACCATAATGACCACCGTCATCGCTCACCAATAATTACCATCGCCAATCATAACCACCATAATGACCACCGTCATCGCTCACCAATAATTACCATCGCCAATCATAACCACCATAATGACCACCGTCATCGATCACCAATAATTACCATCGCCAATCATAACCACCATAATGACCACCGTCATCGATCACCAATAATTACCATCACCAATCACCACCACCATAATGACCACCGTCATCGATCACCAATAATTACCATCACCATTACCAACCATAACCACATAATGACCACCGTCATCAATCACCAATAATTACCATCGCCAATCATAACCACCATAATGACCACCGTCATCGATCACCAATAATTACCATCGCCAATCATAACCACCATAATGACCACCGTCATCGCTCACCAATAATTACCATCACCATCACCAATCACCACCACCATAATGACCACCATCATCGATCACCAATAATTACTATCACCAATCATAACCACCATAATGACCACCATCATCGATCACCAATAATTACTATCACCAATCATAACCACCATAATGACCACCATCATCGATCACCAATAATTACTATCACCAATCATAACCACCATAATGACCACCATCATCGATCACCAATAATTACTATCACCAATCATAACCACCATAATGACCACCGTCATCGATCACCAATAATTACCATCGCCAATCATAACCACCATAATGACCACCATCATCGATCACCAATAATTACCATCGCCAATCATAACCACCATAATGACCACCGTCATCGCTCACCAATAATTACCATCGCCAATCATAACCACCATAATGACCACCGTCATCGATCACCAATAATTACCATCGCCAATCATAACCACCATAATGACCACCGTCATCTATCACCAATAATTACCATCACCATCACCAATCACCACCACCATAATGACCACCGTCATCGCTCACCAATAATTACCATCAACATTACCAACCATAACCACATAATGACCACCGTCATCAATCACCAATAATTACCATCGCCAATCACCACCACCATAATGACCACCATCATCGATCACCAATAATTACCATCACCATCAGCAATCATAACCACCATAATGACCACCAATAATTACCATCACATCACCAATCTTAACCACCATAATGACCACCATTATCGATCACCAATAATTACCATCACTATTACCAATCCTAGCCACCATAATGATCATCAATCACCAATAATTACCATCACCATCACCAATCATAACCACCATAATGACCACCATCATGATCACCAATAATTACCATCAGCAATCATAACCACCATCACTGATCACCAATAATTACCATCACCATCACAACCACTATAATGACCACCATCATCGATCACCAATAATTACCATCACCAACCATTACCATCCATCACCACCATAATCACCACTATCATCAATCACCAATAATTACCATCAGCATCATAATTACACCACACCATCACTATTGCTATGAAACGAGTGGACGTGTGTGTGTGTGTGTGTGTGTGTGTGTGTGTGTGTGTGTGTGTGTGTGTGTTCAGTCCCACACAGACAGAGGGCCACAAGGGGTCTCTTTTAATCTGGTCCCCACCATTCATCATCACCATTATCATCACCACTATTACAAGGACAACATTCATCATCACCATTATCAGCACCATCACTATATTCAACATCACTATTAATAACTGTCACTATCATAATCGCCATCACTATCATCACCCTATTCATTACCATCACCACCACCATACTCATCACCACCCATTACCATTACTATCATGATCACTACCATCACCACCAATCATCACCAATATCACCAATTTCAGCACCAACACCATAATCCAACATCACTGTAATACCTGTGAATATCATCATAATCACCATCACTAACATCACCCTATTCATTACCCTCACCACCACCATAATTATCATCCATTACCATCACCATTATAATCACATCACCATCACCAATCACCATTGCCAGCACCATCACTATAATCATCACTACAATACCTGTCAATATCATCTTAATTGCCATCACCACTATCACCCTATTCATTACTATCACCACCACTATGATCACTATCAAAAACATTACCATCACCACCATTACAACTCCCATCAATATCATAATGCCACACACAGCTATCCCCTTGCAGAGAGACCAGAGCTACAATAAGCCCCTTTTTCAGAGCAATGCCATTAAATACCCTCACCCCCCCCACACACATATACACATTTAAACACACACACACACACACACACACACACACACACACACACACACATACACACACACACAGCTCACCCTGTGACAAAACACGCAGAGCACTCCAAAGTGAGGACCAGATCAAAAGAGGCATTCATGCCCTCTATACCGCTGCTGGCCTGTGTGAGTGTGGCACTGAGCTGTGGTCCAGCATGATCTACTGCACGCACACACACACACACACACACACCATCCGCAGGATGGGGATCCAGGAAATCACCCCCCCACCACTCCGCAGAGAGTGTCTTTCCTCAGAACTCCCCTATAATCACCACAAACAGCTAAGACTTCCCCAGAACCCAGAGAGCAGCAGACCGAAACTGAAGCCCAGCACTACTAACACGCTGGAGGGCATCAGGCTATGATGTCCCACAGTGTCAATTAGCCTGTAGATGTCTGGTTATTGTCTATTCACGGTTTTGACTGACCTATCAATCGGGCCGTCCACAAACACGTTATACGGTATCTACACGCTGACAAAACACTTCCAAATCCATAGATTTAGAGCATATTCTTAATTCCTGATATTTATTGTGTGAGAATCGAAGGCTACACTGTCAGCATTGCCAACAAAACCTGATAGTGTGATTACTTGGGTTCAGCCCACAGCTGTTGGGGAAGCGTTCTAACCGTGCTGTTATTTCACCATAACATCACTTTTTTCCACACTGTATCACTCCACTGAGACGCCGCTGCTAAGCAACGACTTTGACAGCTGTAGGAGATGCTCGAGCCATTTGAAGGTTTTTACTTCATACTTTGCCACAAAAAGAAAATGGACACTTTTAAGATCACATTTGACCGACAGTCGATTCGGTCAGACTCTGAAGATGAGACGACACTAAATTCCCAAACTGTCATCACCACTGAGCAGCTTTTCAGTCGGCAGCTGTGACAGAAGAACAGCTAAACAACCTGGAATCAGCCAGAAATGAACCCAACACCATTCACCAAACTAAACGGGCTGTAAGATGCTTTACAGACTGGCTGGAACAAAACAACATTAATACTGATCTGGCAAAAACTGACAAAACTGAGCTAAACTTGATATTGCGATTGTTGATTTTATGGCTCAGTCTGATTTGGTCAGACTCTGAAGATCAGACTACACGTTTGGCAAATGGTGTTTGGTTCATTTCTGGCTGATTCCAGGTTGTTTAGCTGTTTGTCTGTCACAGCTGCCGACTGAAAAGCTGCTCAGTGGCGATGACAGTTTGGGAATTTAGTGTGAGGAGCTGGAGAACGAACTGCCGGCTGTGCAGCGAGTGGGCGGAGCTCGTTACTCTGACGCAGCAACGAGCTGCTCGTTAAGGAACTATAATTTGGTGAAGGAGCTGCGAACATTAAAACATATTAAACGCCGCGTTCACGGCCCAGTTTATTAATTTATTACTTTATTTATTTAACTGTTGTATAAAAGCAATAGAACACTCGAGGTCCTGCGTGATCATGAATAACATCACGGCTGTGATGATCTATGACCAACAGCAACAGTGTGTTGACAGTTATACAATTTGGGGACTCCTGTCTAGGAAGAAACCTCACTGACTGCTCCTTACTTAAGCAGCGTTCATTCATTTCTGTAAATCCTGAGTCTTAGTACTCCAGCTAATGCATTAAGTATGACAGGACAGCACTGCAACCTTTACAGTGAAGGTGCTCAGATCAATAACTCTAAAACAGCCGTACAAACAAAGTAAAACATGGGATCACAATGTGACAGCATAGCGGGAGCTCATAAAACCAGAGCTACTCTGCGTATCCAAGAAACCTCTGGTGAAACGGCGGCTTGTTGGACTAAAACGTAGTGACGGTTTTCAAATTGTTAACTAACAATATCAATAGCTTATTAATGAATGTCAGCACACAGGACAGACGTAACGTAGCGACTTTAACCACCGGTGGTTCCAAAACACACTTCGTCATATTCTTTACTTCATAACTTTCATATTTCATAAGCTACATTCTTCTTCTTTCCAGTCAAATAGACGGGTGATGTAATTTTAAACCCTTATAATAAAAGAAGCTGAACTCACTTGTTTTTTTCTACTGAAAGTCGACCCGTTTTTCCACAAATCTGGGCTACAAACTATAAACAGATGGCGTCTCTTCAGTGATCTGCTCTGTACAAACATTATTTTTATAAAATAATACAAAGAGCGTCTAAGATTTTTGGCTTTCAGCAGTAAATTGTAAGCATATAGCAATATGTGTGATCATAAAACACATGTTCTGTTAATTTGAGGGAAACCTTTACAAAAAAAACAAACAAACAAAAAAAAAAAATTACTTTTATTTCACACAGTTACGGAATAATTTGCCTTTAGATTCGGGCAGGTAAATTCAATCGGAAAAAACAAAATATACCCACGAGTATAAGAGGTTAAACTAACAACTGCAGGGGTCCGATGTAAATGTATGCACTGTGGGTTGTGTGGCACCAGAAAGCATTTGTAGGTTAGTACAGTCAATTAACCCTTAGGAGTCTTAGACTCATTACTGTTATTTTCCTACTTCATATCATCTACAGCCGGCTTTGTAATTCATTATATTCATTTCTGTATTGCCAGTCTGTACCGTTTAGAAATGATATACAAAATGGGCCTCATTCACCAACCGTCTTAGAAAGAACCTTCTTACAACCCAATCCTGCAGATTTCACCAAGATTCTGAGGTTCATTCATGTTTTCTTATTTGGGATTTGTTCTCAGGGATGAGCAGAATCTACACACTCAAGAGCACAAAGTTCAGAACAATTCTGGGGTTTAAGAACACGACATGAATCTGACGCAGACTTTTTCTGAGGACCTTTCTGAAGAACACATTTAAGAAAAAAACCTATGAAGATATCGGCGAACAAGGAGCAAAGTTCTTCCTCTCCGCAAAATGCTGCAGTCCTCAATTTTCAGGACCTGAATTACACAAGCGAGTGGTTTTTTTTTCTTGTTGACAGCATCCTGAAAACTTCTAACGAGGAATCTATTCAAAGCACTAAGAACCATTAAGTCACAGTCAGTAATGGGGAGGGAGAGAAGGGGAGGGAGAGAGAGAGAGGGGAGAGAGAGAGCAAGAGAGAGAGAGCGAGAGAGAGAGAGAGAGAGAGCGCAAGAGAGAGAGAGAGAGAATGAATATCTCGGCAGATCTGCTTTTAGTGGATTATATTGATCATTATTAACAGAGTTCGTGCCTCAGCGAAGAGTTCAGCTCAGGGCAAATCACACACACACACACACACACACACACACACACACACACACACACACAAACACACACACACACACACACACAGACACAGACACACAGACTCACACAGCATGTGTTTCATACTAAACAGGGACAGCTGATGGCATTTCTCTGTCACTAAAGCTGAAGGTAAAACGTATCTCAACATCTGTGCGCACACACACACACACACACACACACACACACACACACACACACACACACTGACAGACACAAACTCTCAAAACAATGCGTAGGCCACACACTTGACCTACTTTCGCCTTTGTTTCTCTCTAAAAGGGTGCTGCGTCCTTGAGCATCTGAAACAACACAAAACTGTTGGCCTAAAGAAACACAGAGAGCTTGGCCCAACGTTGGCCCTAAGGAACACAATGAGTCCTGCCTAATGTTGGCCCAAAGGAACAGAGTGAGCCAAACCTAATGTTGGCCTAAAGAAATATAGTGAGCTTGGCCTAATGTGGGGTGAAGAAATATAGTGAGCTTGGCCTAATGTTGGCCAGAAGAACACCAGTGAGCCTGACTTAATGTCAGCCTAAAGAATACCAGCGAGCCCGAACTAATGCTGGCCTTAAGAAATATAGTGAGCATGGCCTAATGTTGGCCAGAAGAACACCAGTGAGCCTGATGTTAATGTTGGCCTAAAGAATACCAGTGAGCCTGACTTAATGTCAGCCTAAAGAATACCAGCGAGCCCGACCTAATGCTGGCCTGAAGAAATATAGTGAGTTTGGCCTAATATTGGCCTCCATTCCACTGTGAGCTTTCAGAACTGGGAGACAACTGGTTTGGTTTGCCTCCCTTAGTTGATCAGCCAAGATGTTTGAAGTGCTGAAGCTTCTCAGTCGAGTACAATAATGCTGGACACAAAGTGGTGGATCAAACCATGACTGACAGTGCTTAACGTGCGGATCAGGTACCCTCACTACAACCTTACATACGCTAACCCATTTCTGAAGACAAATGAAAATAAAGCTAACCAGCTTGTTATTAAAGTTTTCTGTTCAACCTTAAACAAACCACAAGTTTCATGTTACAGCTGCTCCATTTAAGGTGGAACGGAAAACGTTAATAAGAGGCTGGAGAACAGGAAGCCTCACGGGGAAAACACAAGTCTCAGAAATTCCTTCTCCCCACAGGATTCAGAGCCGCCAAGGGCCGATTCTGAATGGGTGAAAAGATAACTCGCTAAGTAGGAATGTTAATAGCTACCGACTGCACCTCTATTTGGTTTTAGAGTCCACCTCTATTCAGTTGTAGAGTCCACCTCTATTCAGTTGTGGGTTCCACAGTTTGCTGGGAGCCATAGAGCCACATTAGAAAATTCTCTCTCACTCATATCAGTCATAAAGTCAGAGCTACAATTTATACAGATATATAATTTACACAAGATCAGACTGTAAATGAACTATGAAAAGATCACTTACTATGTATGTAGCCTTATAGTTCACATTTTTTGTTTACTTTTATGTAGATAAGAACGAATTTTGGCTTATATGTATTGTTTATTTTATGTTTAAGAAATGACTGAATTACTAAAAATGAATAAATACAAAATTAATGTCAGTAAACATTATGTTAGCATTTCTGTTCTAATTCTGTACAGTAAATGTCATTTTTGCATCACGAAACGAAACATGACAGTACTGCATTGTGGAATCTGCGAATCGTTACAGCCCTAGTTTCAATTGAGGAATGGAGTTTACTTATAATCACTATAAATCACAACATGCCCTTCTAAGCATATCTTGGATGTAGTCAGTATTTTAAGAACACTGACCAACTACATGTTTCATAACAATAAAAGCATAATTAGGCCTGTTTACTCAGACTTAGTGCAGTGCAGTAGGTGCAATGCTGAAAAAATAATAATTAGTAATTAAATAATTTATAAGTGCTGTCAAAAACAAATTATTTAACAATTTGAATACGTTGGTTTTCTTTCGGACAGCATTTTTAAAACAAGGCACTCTTGGCTGTTTTTTTGTGACATAGCATATTGTGACAAAATGTTTCTGAAGTATCGCGATATATTGTTGCTATATCGGCCAACACCAATAGCAATCAGAATAAACAGCAATATAATTGCAACATGGTGCTGCGTCCTTACTATGCTGCCCTAATACACAAACACACACACGTTTGTCCTGCTATACATATGAGGACGTTACTGTAGCTAAATAATACTACACTCAAACCTAAACCTAACCCTAACCCTAACCTCAGTATCCACAAGGCAATGTTTCGGCTCTTGTAGTTTTCAAATAAAAAAGCAATCGTAGTGAAAACAACACATGAGCAGCAAAATGTCCTTTTTTGAGCAAAAATTTCATACAGTCCTATCATAGCGAGGACATGGGGTCCTCACAAGCAGAGCAGTACAAGAACACACACACACACACACACACACACACAGTGTCTTGCTATACATACGAGGACGTCCATACGTTTCTATTGATTTTTGTGCTACTGTAGCTAAATAATACCACACCTAAACCTAACCTCAGTATCCACAAGGGGTCCTCACAAGTATAGCAGTACAAGAACACACACACACCACACTCCCTCTTCCACAAGGCCTGACTGCGACATTCCTCATGCACACCTAAAGCCGCTCTCCGGAATCAATCCCTCTCTCTTTTACCCGTTTTTTTTCTCCCTCCATCTCTCCGCTCGTTGATCCACAGCTAGATAACGCCTTCGCTTTCATGCCTGCTGCGCCGCTCTTTTCACGTGGTGCGCGGTCGCGTTATCTTATCTCTGACTCTGCCGTGTTAGTCGGTTGTATCTTATCAGCTAGAACACAAGACAAAGGACAGAACACGGCTTTAAAAATAGACATTTACAGTATATATCATCGGTCTGTGTGTGCTATTGTATGAAGGACTTCCTGTGGAGGGAAAAATACCATCTGAGCCGGAGTCTTGGGCTATGTTTAGACCCACAGGCCGTCACACTCGGACTCATGTTTTTAAGGGAATACTTCACCCAGAGCAGGTTCTGAACACCGAGAGTTTGCTTCTTCAGTTTTACACTGGAGCTGCGAGGCTGATGTGGGTTGAAGTAACAGAAGCGTAGGTACGCCAATGAGCACTGCGACACTGCAGGCCTAAATAACTGTTGTTCAATAATCGCAAATAGACTTGCTGTGGTTTCTGACTCGGTATGATGTACGGTTTTCTACAAACATGGACAAACAGTACAAACAACATTACCAGCTGCTTCTATTGTTGGCTGTGGATTTGCAATCTGCCAATTTATTGTTTTGATTTTGGCTGATCTGTGTTGCAATTTTATGAGGTAAGTAATGTGAGGCAGGTAAGTACACTGTGTAAGACAGCTGCTGCTACACCGATACCAAAGCATAATTAAGCAGGTCTCACTGTGCTAAACTGGCTAAACACACACACACACACACACACACACACACACATACACATATATATATATATATATATATATATATATATATATTTCGTTCTGCTGCTGAACAAAACCTCATATCTCAGAAATGGCAACTTTACAGGAGAAGGAAAAAATATACTTTACTTTTAATGTCAATGGACCCAGAATTTTTAGCGAGGTTTTGTTCCGACAGCAGCAAAATATATGACTTTTCATTTACGAATACAAAAAGTGCATTAAAGAGCAAACAAACCTCATTTATGTTGCAACACTGGCTAAGATAGGCTACGTTCACATTACCAGCCTCACTGCTCAAATCCGATCTCTCTAACACGATGGTCCACACTCGTTTAGCTAAGTGACTCAAATCTGTCATTAATGTGACGAACCGGCGTCCTGAAATGACCCTCATGAGCTCATCCTACTCAGTAACGTCACGTGAATGAATCACGTTCATCATCAGCACAAACTAACGAGCAGAACGAGCTTCGCTGAGAAGATCATTAACTCTGATCATCTCTCAGCTTCATTATTAGAGCGAGACGAAGGAGAAAAAGGTGAGATGAGCTGCTTTTCCACCGTTTACAGGCTTTAACTTCTGTTCGGCGCTGCTGCCATGGTAACGCTGAATGATGGCGCAGTGGAAAAAAAGCACATGAATTCTGATCTGAGTGCCATATTAAGGTCACATGGCCACGAATCGGATACGTATCTGATCTAGGAGCACATATGAAAGTGGCTCAGGTCAGATTTGAAAAGATCAGATTTGTCCACAGAGCTCTGAAAACATCAGATCTGAGTCACATTAGGGCAAAAAATCTGATTTGTGCCACTTCAGCCTGGTAATGTGAACGTAGCCATAAAGTACTCAGTTCTGATTTCTGCACAGATCTGGAGCCGGATTCACGAGTGCTCTCTTAAGAAAAAACTTGCGAAGGTTCTTAAGACAAACACTAAGAACTTAATAAGAATGTTCTTAAATGCAATTCTCGAAAAAACTTAGGAAGTTCTCAAATATTCTCTTAAGTAATGTCTTGGTAGCTAGCTAGCTAACTTTCCAATTCCACCTTAAATAGTCCAGGAGTTCTGATGCCAGAATATAACAGCTGCTCCATTTAAGATGAAACGGGAAAATTCGAACAGGAAGCTGGTGAATATCTGACTTCAGCTTCATATCACTGAAGAATTAGGGGTGGGTGATAATAAATAATTGCCCCCCTCTTTGAAGGCATATGATGCCCTAATTGTAACGAGGAGCTGAACTTTACCCTCCTCTGCTGTCACTGCAGACTGGCAGGGTCGCCTACAGAGCAGCACTAGTAGCTGTTAATGAAGTGATGCTCTTTTTATTTGAGGGTCCCATTTCAGAGAGGAAGATTTCAACCACTACCCCTGTAACACTCAAAAACAAGGGGTAGGGGTTAAAATAAGACATGGGACTGGGCCTTACAGCCTAAGAGAAGTTCGTGGCTATGCTAAGGTTAAAAAACATTTAAGAACATAATAATTTAAAGAATAACACTTGTTCCTACTTTTAAGGAAACAGTCAAGAAAAGAAAATTCTTAAAACGTTATTTGAAGAACAAGTTTAACTGTTTTCTTAAAAATGAAGGTAAAAAAACACATTTAAGAAGATTTTCTTTGAGACGTTTTCGTGAATCAGAGCCCTGATGCTTCTAATCTGATGCTTCACAATCATGTATGTGACTTAAATCCGTCATAAATGTGGATGAACCTGTGACCTGAAACGACCCGCATGCACACACATCTTAATCAATAACATCACATGAACGAACCACGTGTGACATGAACAAACAGAACAAGCCTTCGTAGGAAAAATAATCTGGTCTAAACTGCTGTCAGCTATTCAAGCAAGACAAAAGAGGAAAAGTAGTAGATGCACTGCTTTTACACCACTTACTGGCACTTTAGGCCACGTTGACACAGAATGATGCTGGACGCTCAGCAGAGGAAAAGAAAACAAACATTCATTCTGACCTGACCTTCATATTAGAGACCCGTGACCACAAAGCGGATACCAGATAGAACCACATCTGGAAAAATGTCTCTGATCAGATTCGAAAAGATCAGATTTGTGTGACATTCAGGCAAAAAAATCTGTTCCACTTCAGCCTGGCAATGTGAACGCAGCCAATTAGGCTGTAAAGGAAGCTGAATCGGCCATAAAAATGACGCATCTCATCATCTACATCAACTGTTGGAGGAAAACGTGTGATGATTTATGCATGTGCAGTTTGTGTGATGCTACGTGGTGCAGTATAAGCTTCCATTACTTTACCTTACGTTCCATTACAACAGCCTTGTAGCTTCAAACATGCAGTACTATTCCTTTAAAGAGTAACTACACCCCACTACTTTCAGCTGACTCCACCCCTGGCTCAACTCAAAAATGCTCAAAAATGGGAGGGGCATGCTGGGAGGGGCACTGCAGTGATGTATGGGTTTGGAGGTGGGGCTGCGAGGAAACCGGCGTACGTTAGCTACCAGAAAATACGGAGAGAGACAGAATCAAATGGCACTTTTGCAGCTGAAAGTCTTACGAGGTCTACTACCATCCTCATCTTCAACGAGGGAAGGTGTTTCTGATTAGGCAGTGCGTCTTGAGCCTTAACAGTATGAGCCGCTGACTCGAGCCACTGACTCAAGCAGCCGAAGAGCCCCAGAAAATGATTAGCAGGGAGCGGCAGAGGCGCCGAATGGTAGAACATTCCCTAAAAACTGTGACAGTTAAGCTTCTTATGATCTGTTCAGCGGGTTCGATATAACCAGAGTCCTGATTTCTAAGATGCACTGAATCCCGAATGAATAAAGTGAATTTCTGTCTAAGTTTCACTCAGATTGACATCAAGGTCACAGACTGCATCACCGGTCAGCCAGGGTTTCCTGCAGTGGCCCTAAATCCTTATGATCTGCGAGATGTTCATGGCACTTACCGGTGTTACATCCGATTCAGTTCCCCCTCAAATCCACGTTCCCCTGTATAAACCGAGCCCTCATTCGCACCAACTCACTGAACAGAGATCAACGGCAGCAGCGCTGAAACTACGGAAAGCGGGAAAAAAGTCAGAGAAAGGCTGTACGGACGAAAGGATGACACAGTCAGTAACAATGACCATTCAACGTTAACCTTCCCTTAACCGTTTCGCTTTCCGTAGTTCCGGTGTTGCTTGCCGTTGATTTCTCTTCAGTGAGTCGTGCACCCGAGGGTCCGAGTTATGAAGGGAAACGTGAATCGGATGCAACACCAGCAGATGTATGGCGACTCGCAAGAATCCTCACTTAATCAGTCCTTTATTACAACCTAAACTCAGATTCACTGCGTTATTTACAGTTGATAGACAGCTGGAATATCGCAGCCTCGTGAGGCGGTGCTGGGGGTATTTAGCTCAGCATGGGTGTGGTCATCTCCACGCTCTCGGCTCCTATGCTATCTTTTTTATGAGTAGGGCGTCATCTGGGGGCGGGTAACGTAGGTTGACTGATTTGCATACTGTGACTTCACCGTACTTCGTTTGAAGACACGTCATCCGCACCTATAGCAGAGTTGAACCAGAGGGGGCGCTGCTGAGGCGGAACTGACCACGATAAAAATGCTATTTTCACAGTTTGGACAGATGTGTTCACATTTCAAGCAAGGCTGGTGTTTATTATTATTACAGAGCAGTGCATCTCAGCTGTTAATGAAAAGGTGCAGTCACTCTTTAATTAACGGGATGTGAACTTCACCATGAAGAGCTGGAACTGTGGACTGAATGTAAGTAAACCAACCCACTCAGACCTGATCGGCGTTTCGGCTTCAGAGAGATAAACAAAAACAGATCTGACTGTCTGTCGTCAGACTCCAATACAAAGAGCACACAACGTTAATGACTGCCCCCCTCACCACCACCACCAGGCATGCGCCACTTCCTGTCCCATAACCCCTGACCTGGGCAGCCTCTCGGACTGCTCGGTCTTGCAGGCTGTCGCAGCTTTCGCACAGACTGTGCTTCTTTTCAAGGGACTGTATCTTTTAACCGTTTCACGAAATTACGTGTAGATTAGAGGATTTGTCTGTCTGTGTGTGTGTGTGTGTGTGTGTGTGTGTGTGTGTGTGTGTGTGTGTGTGTGTGTGTACGCTGAAGCTGAAACTGTCTATCTCTCTGCTTTCGTTCTTCTCCCAGCAAACCACAGTGTTTCCATTCATCCTGCCAACTCACAGGGGAGAGAGAGCAAGAGAGAAAGAGAGAGAGAGAGAGAGAGAGAGAGAGAGAGAGAGAGAGAGAGAGAGAGAGCGCGAGAGAGAGAGAGAGAGTGAGAGAGAGAGCGAGAGAAAGAGAGAGAGAGAGCAAAAGAGAGAGTGAGATGAATATATGCACGCCTTGTTTTTCAGTTTTTAACATCATTTAAAATGCCTGTTGTCTTTTACATTCATGCTGAGTGGACCAAAACAAACGGCCCAAAATGACTCTCAAAAAAGTCTGGTTCCGTTAAGTGTGTTTACTTGCACTCAATAATCCGATCATAATCGGATTTCTGCAGTTGCCTGATTATTCAAACGGTCATGTAAACAATGCACTTCGATCTAGAAATCTGATTAAGAAACGTGATAAAAAGAGCTGGATTTTAGCTCAGTAATCAGATTTCTCAGTGCTGTGAACTCTTACTCTGATTTCTTTCGGATTTCTCAGGCTGCGCATGTGTGAGACACAGTAAAACACTTTTGGAGCGACGCTGAACCCAAACACAAAATGAAGGATTTAAACATTCTTCATCTTCTAGATGATGTATGTTCATATTTTCAGGTAAAGTAGTGCAATGTTTTTTATGAGTTTCACGTTATGTTTACGTCGCGTCGTCTTCTGTGAGTTTATTGGCTGGTTGCAAAGCAGAAATCTGATTACTGCCTGACTCACGTAGACCTGGAGTTTTCACATTATCTGATTACTCAAGTGCATTTAAACATGCTGATCAGATTACTGACAAAATCTGATTTTCTGCAGTTATCAGATTATTAAGCGCATGTTAACACACTCATTGACATGCATTAA
This sequence comes from Colossoma macropomum, assembly GCF_904425465.1. NCBI lineage: Eukaryota > Metazoa > Chordata > Actinopteri > Characiformes > Serrasalmidae > Colossoma > Colossoma macropomum. Next base: position 3,058,619 of record NW_023496051.1, read on the forward strand.
AAGTAAAGTATGTTTTTTGCTCCTGTAAAGTTACCATTTTGGAGATACAAAAGAGAAAGAGAGAGTCGTTTCATCACGAGACCTCTCACCATTAGGACACGGTCAGTCCCTCCACACCCCTTAATCCTGTTTTTTCTCGTGCACCAATTCGCCAACCTCGCTGGACCAAACAAAAAATTTAAAAGCACCACTTTGTCCTTTTTCAAAACTGAATATTTGTGACCATAAATGAACAAACTATCCCTAAAAAAAACCCTAAAAACATCAAACCCCAATGTTTTACTAACACTAAAATCGAACCTAACCGTGAGCTCTGCAGAAAAACATGAAACAGAGTCTCTGGAGCACCACAGAAAGGACAACCCTCCCCAACTGTGAGATCGATCCGTGCCGCATGTCTGTTCGTAGCTAAAACCCCGGGTAAAATCCTCCACTGAAGGTCGGCCGTCCTCTTTTCGATGGGCCTTTTGTACACAGACCGCCAGCTACCTTTTGGGGACGAGCCTGCCTCAACAGCCTCAGACCATTTAGTCTCCCGCACATCCCTCAGGCTTTGAAAATTAAATACTTTTGTGCATGCCTGATACAGCCTCTGTTTAGTAATTGCACTGAAAGTCCCAAGAGTCGGGGTTTCCATGGAAAGAAGTGCCCCTTGAAACTCCTGCCAGTCCTCCTGACTCTTTTCCAACACAAGTTCTGGGAAATCCATGACAGGGGCAGACAGGTCAGATTTTAAACGACCAAGCACCTGTGAAGCCAGGCGCACTGATCTTAGTTCAGTCAAATCCGCCAAGCCTTCTACTGTCATCCAGGATACGCCCTGCCGCAAGTGGCGGATCTTACTTAAGCCCTTCTCCAAAAAGGTGACTCTCAATGCAGCTGAGATCTGGGACAGTGCAGGTAAAACACGGTTAACAGTGGTTCTTCAAAAACCTAGCGTGATGGAGCAACGCCCTCCCTCGAAACTGAAAAGAGCTTCCATGCTTGCATTGCTGCTGAGTAAAAGGGAGTTAAGCCTCCCAAGTCCACTGTCCCTAAAACAAGAGAAAAGAGGTGCTTGTCAAGGCCCATGCGTCCAGCAACCCTTAGAAGGGCACAAGCTACATCTGTCCAGCAATGGTGTGTACGATACAGAAGGCGCTGCACAGCCTGCAAACGCAGAACAGCGACTCTGGATCGAATGTCTATCAGGTCCTGTCCTCCTTCCTGCACCGGGAGGTAAAGTACAGCAGCCCTGAGCCAGTGATGTCCATTCCAAAAAAAAGTTTACCAGTGCCTTCTGAATGTCATCGACCAGACCGTCAGGGGGATTCAGCACAGTAAACTTGTGCCAAAGAGCTGGTGCAATAAGGTTGCTGGCAATCAAAACTCGGCCCCGATACGATAGCTGGGGTAGCAGGCGAGACCATGTATACAACCTGGCATGGACCTTCTCCCTTAACTCCTCCCAGTTCTGGCCCTGAGCCTGATCAGTACCTAACCAAACCCCTAAAAACTTCAGACCAAACCTGCCCCACTTAACACCACCTGGAATCGGTGGCATGGAGAGGTTCTCATTATGAACACCCCCCCACAGTGCTTCTGTTTTGCTCCAGTTCAACTTAGCAGAGGAAGCTCGCTCATAAATGTCTAAGCACCCTTGCAAAGAATGAACATCATGCTCATGACGAATTACCAAAGAAATATCATCGGCGTACGGCGAAAGCTTCACAGAGCTTCCTTTAAACTGTAAGTCTGACAGCTTCTTCCTTAGTAAACTAAGGAAAGGCTCTACTGCCAGAGAATACAGCTGACCTGATAAAGGGCACCCCTGTCTGATTCCTCTGCTAACTAGAACTGGAACACTGAAACCCCTTCCTGCCTTAATCATACAGGAGGCCCCAGTGTACAGCAGTCTAACCCAGGATAAAAACCTGTCACCAAAACCAAAAGCTTTTAAGGTACCAAATAGGTACTCATGGTCAACCCGGTCAAAAGCTTCCTCTTGATCAAGTGACAACAGACCAAACTCTGAACCAGACCATTTCGCAAAATCAACCAAATCTCTAAGTAAAAATAAGCTGTCATAAATGGATCGTTTGGGAATGCAATATGATTGGTCTTCATGAACCAGTGTGTGTAAAACCTCTTTGCGTCTGTTTGCAATGCATCGTGACAGAATTTTATAGTCCGAACATAGGAGCGACACCGGCCTCCAGTTTTTAAGTAAGCAGTGGTCTCCCTTCTTCAGCAAGAGAGAGGACGGCACGCTGGCAGCTCTTTGGAAGCACCTCGGCCTCAAAGCAGGCCTGAAAAACACTAAACAAGGCCTCTCCGATGACTCCACAGAAGGCCTTATAGAAGTCCACAGGCAGTGACTTCCTCAAAAGGCAGAGCAGGGTCCAAGGCCCGCTTATGCTGTTGATCCAGTTGGGGAAGATCATTGTGCAAAACCTCGGTACGGTTCTGGTCCAATAATCCAGTTGCGTACAACTCAGACTAAAACTGTACTGCCATCTTTCGCACTTCAGCTGGGTCTGCAGTGACTGTACCGTCATCTCTGCGTAAGGAGACCAGAGACTTACGGTTTGAAGCAGACCGTTCTAAACTGAAGGAAAAGGCAGTGGGAGCGTCCATGTCTGGTATAGATAAAAACTTGGTTCTAACCAAAGCCCCTTTTGCTTTCTCATTCAAAATGGAGAGAGAGAGAGAGAGAGAGAGAGAGAGAGAGAGAGAGAAAGGGAGGAAGGGAGAGAAAGGGCACAGATATGTAAAGAGAGCAAAAGAGAGAAACACACAGACAGAAACTGACAGAAATAGATAGACAGAGGAATAGATAGAAAGAGGAACAGACAGATAAAGAAACAGAGCGAGAGAGACAGACAGAGAGCGAAAGAGTAACAGACATAGTGAGAGAAAGAGAATGAAAAAGACTGTAAAAGAGCAAGAAAGAGAGAGTGACACAGACAGAGATGGGAAAGAGACAGAGAGAGAGAGAAACAGGCAGAGAGAGAGAGAGCAAAGCAGAAAGTGTGAGAGTAACAACGTGTGAGATAATAGAGTGAGAAGAGAGAGAGAGAAAATGTAAGAGCAAAGCAGAAAGTGTGAGAGAGAGAGAGAGAGAGAGAGAGAGAGAGAGAGAGAGAGAGAGGGAGATTTATTAGATGCTAATTTGTCGTCTCTTTTATCTTCCTTTTCTTTTTATGTGTTTCTTATTAACTGCTTTGGCAACAGTGTATTTCATTACATTCATGCCAATAAAGCACTGTTGAACTTGAACTTGAGGGTGAGAGACAGAGAGAGAGAGAGAGAGAGAGAGAGAGACAGAGAGAGAGACACAGGGAAAGAGAGAGTTTGGGAGAGTGAGAGAGACAGAGACAGACAGAGAGAGAGAGAGGGAGACAGAGAGAGAGAGACAGACAGAGAGACACAGAGAGAGACAGAGAGAGTGAGGGAGAGAGACACAGAGACAGAGAGAGAGAGACAGAGAGAGAGAGACAGAGAGAGTGAGGGAGAGAGACACAGAGACAGTGAGAGAGAGACAGAGAGAGAGAGCTCAGTGATTTTACAGTCAGCACAGAACTGATCTGTGTATAAGTCTGTACTGCTTGTTAGCTACATCAGCCTCGTAGCTTCAGTGCGCAGAACCTGTTTATGTTTTCCCCCAGTGTTCCTCTCTGACCTCAGCGCTCTGCCTTCACTTTCTTTTTCCCAGCGATGTTTCTCTCTCTCTCTCTCTCTGCTGCTCAGTCTTTGTCTTTCCTCGTATTTCTCTCTCTCTCTCTGCCTCTCGTCCTGTGTGGTTGCTGATGCCTCCATATTAGGGCACGGTGATGAGCCGGAGGACGAGTCGAGGGTTTTCTGCCTCCTCCCCCTTCCCCTCCTCCACTTTTCCTTCCTCCATCCCTCTCTTCTCCACCCATTCTCTCTGCATGCTACTTTATAAGCCAAAGAACTGAAGGAGATCCTCCCCCTTTCCTCTCTGCCATCCTTCTCTGCCTCTGTCACGGAACTCGCACTGTCTGCTAGCACTGGGATCCAAACTGTGTTATTCCAGTGCAGGTCAGTATGACGTTAACAGCCCAACACACAGTGGGATACCAGCATCACAGTGGGCCTTGCGGAAACGCGCACACACACACACACACACACACACACACACACACACACACACACTCACCGATCAGGCATAACATTCTGACCACCTCCTTGTTTCTACGCTCATTGTCCATTTTATCAGCTCCACTTACTATATAGGTGCACTTTGTAGTTCTACAGTTACAGACTGTAGTCCATCTGTTTCTCTGATACTTTGTTAGCCCCCTTTTACCCTGTTCTTCAGTGGTCAGGACCCCCATGGACCCTCACAGAGCAGGTACTATTTGGGTGGTGGATCATTCTCAGCACTGCAGTAACACAGATGTGGTGGTGGTGTGTTAGGGTGTGTTGTGCTGGTGCGAGTGGATCAGACACAGCAGTGCTGCTGGAGTTTTTAAACACTGTGTCCACTCACTGTCCACTCTATTAGACACTCCTACCTTGTCAGTCCACCTTGTAGATGTAAAGTCAGAGACGATAGCTCATCTGCTGCTGCACAGTTTGTGTTGGTCATTCTCTAGTCCTTCATCAGTGGTCACAGGACGCTGTTGGCTGGATATTTTTGGTTGGTGGACTATTCTCAGTCCAGCAGCGCTGCTGTGTCTAATCCACTCACACCAGTGCAACACACACTAACACACCACCACCACGTCAGTGTCACTGCAGTGCTGAGACCGCTCTTCAGAAGAAATTTCTTGTTAAAACCCACTTACACAGTTTTTACGAAGATTCTGACATTCACGAATGTTTTTGTTGGATTTCTTCTTAGGTTCTTCTACATAACCTCAAGAGAAGCTGCGAATCTGACAGACCTTTCTCAACAACACATTTAAGACAAAACTTAGGAAAGTATTGGTGATTGAGGCCTAATGCTCTGTTGTATGGCTATGTTTACATTATAAGCCTTGTTGCTCAAATCCAACCTCTCCGACAAGATGGTTCACACTCGTTTAGGTAAGTGATTTAGGAAGTATCAAGCATTAAATGTAAGTATTCAGAGGGTATTAAGCATTAAATGCAGGTATTCAGAAGGTATTAAGCATTAAATGTAGGTATTCAGAGGGTATTAAGCATTAAATGCAGGTATTCAGAAAGTATTAAGCATTAAATGCAGGTTTTCAGAAGGTATTAAGCATTAAATGCAGGTTTTCAGAAAGTATTAAGCATTAAATGCAGGTATTCAGAAAGTATTAAGCATTAAATGCAGGTATTCAGAAAGTATTAAGCATTAAATGCAGGTTTTCAGAAGGTATTAAGCATTAAATGCAGGTTTTCAGAAAGTATTAAGCATTAAATGCAGGTATTCAGAAAGTATTAAGCATTAAATGCAGGTTTTCAGAAGGTATTAAGCATTAAATGCGAGTATTCAGAAGGTATTAAGTATTAAATGCAAGTATTCAGAAAATATCAAGCAATAAATACCAGTATTCAGAAGGTATTAAGAATTAAATGTAAGTATATAAAAGTTTTGAGTAGTAAAGTATTATTTTGTATTTAGTACTAAGCAACTACTCAGCACTAAAGCCAAGTATCAAGAAAGTATTAAGGCTACCACTATGATTATATCATTGACAATTATATCATGACTGTAAACATAGCAACAGTATCTGTGAGCATACAGTACAAAGTGTACAGGCTGTGTTCAAAACCTCAACACAGCAACATATTGTGAATAAACTCTTGGCAATACAAGCAGTAATTACTGTACCAATATTTATGGTTCTATTTTTACGCAGGGCGTGTGTCTAGGTGAGGAACTGATACTGCATTAGAGCGTGATAAAGCAAACCTTTGCACTAATAGTTTAAAAAACCTCTGCTCACAGTTTAGACTTAGCAGGTCAGAGTGTTCCCACCTTCTTAGAGGAGTTTATTCAATTTAACTCAATGAGTTAAAAAGATTTCAATACAATATCAAAAAATTTCCTACATAAGTAACGTTGCAAGCAGCGTAAAGAAAAACAAGCATCTCCAAAATGGTAACTTTACAGTAGAAGGCAAAAACATTCTTTACTATTAATGTAAGTTAATATAAACAGATTTTATTCCAGGCAATTCTGGAGCATTTCTACTGGTCCAATCATAATAATATTCATACAATGTAAAGGACAGCGAGCTCAAATGATGCAGACATCGCAAAAGATACTTAGATACTTGCAGATTTTTGCCAATCCGATTAAATAAATTCTGATTCCAGATTAAGAGGTGTTTACGCTCGCTCTACTCAACAATCTGATGGAAAACCTCCGTTCACATGCTCACTACAAGTAATCCGATCCAAAATGAAGCGCATGCGTAGAGAACCGCTTAGTGTTGACGTTACCATGACAACGAGCATCACGTGAGTCCAGTCAGAGTGAGATGAGCAGCAGTGAGCAGTGCTTGTGTTTTTAATCACTTTAAAATGATGTCAGACTCAGGAAAACACGTACTTAATAAAGAAGGCCGAGAGGAAGACGTCGTGTTCTGAGATATATGTGGGTCGTTCTACAGAAACGTCCACTTTATCTCTCCATAGGACTCCATACTGCCAAAACCAAACAGAACATAGAACAGTAGGAGAAAGTTTGATTCCAGTGTGATATGAAAACAATGCTGGGCAGGTTTGCAATAAAATCTTCCAAGTTCTCCAAGATGCAGAAAAAATAAACACCAAACTCCCCTGAACTGAAGACAAATACAGGGGCAGGTTTTCTATTAAAGCCCACAAAATAACAGGATGATAAACAAAACACCTCAGACACCATCAGCCAGGCTGGTAATACAGCATCAAAGCCTCCCCAGCGTACATTCACAGCTTTTCCTGTTCAGTGACACTGATAAATGAGTGACTCGTTGACCACCATCAAATCTAATGATCAGTAAGGCTGAGGCCATCACTGCGGTTTGTGATGTTAGTTTAGCTCTTTATGTAGGTAAACACTCACCATCCACTTCTGCAGCTATATTGTACTTCCAGTGGCCCCCTTGAGCTCCACCCACCTTACAGATCGACTATATATGTAAAGCACTTTTTAATCCGGCATGCTGGAGTCACCCACACGTGCTGTTGATGGAATCTAGCACCGAGGCCCACGCGTGAGAAAATGGATGCACAGGAAAAAACACGGTGAAAGGATTCAGGAGAGTCCAGAGCCGTACAGCACAATGGACGATTAATGATTTATCCTCAATGTGTTGCAGTACGGAAGGTTTACCATACGAAAATGTACCGTAACAGTACCTAACATACCTAATACACCAATCAGGCATAACAATCGGACCACCTCCTTGTTCCTGCGCTCATTGTCCATTTTATCAGCTCCACTTACTATATAGGTGCACTTTGTAGTTCTACAGTTACAGACTGTAGTCCATCTGTTTCTCTGCATACTACAGGACCCCCATGGACCCTCACAGAGCAGGTACTATTTGGGTGGTGGATCATTCTCAGCACTGCAGTAACACTGACGTGGTGGTGGTGTGTTAGTGTGTGTTGCGCTGGTCTGAGTGGATCAGACACACCCAAATAGTACCTGCTCTGTGAGGGTCCATGGGGGTCCTTCACCACTGAAGAACAGGGTAAAAGGGGGCTAACAAAGTATCAGAGAAACAGTCTGTAACTGTAGAACTACAAAGTGCACCTATATAGTAAGTGGAGCTGATAAAATGGACAATGAGTGTAGAAATAAGGACATAATGTTATGCCTGATCGGTGTATATTGTATTCATAGTATTGTGTGTATATAAACACGTATATATCATTCATTGATATACTTATAATTGTGTATATATTGTTCATATAGTTACACATTTCATAGATTCGTCGTATTGTTTCGACAGCAGTGAAATATCTCCTAATATAACTTTTAACTTTTATTTTTCAATTTTATTTAATTAACCATCCTAACCTAATTTCTAATTTGACTTTTAATGTTGACTTTCTATTGTTTTAATCATGTTTTTAATTTCTATTCTCATTTACTTTTTTTTAAACAACTCTATTTTCTCATTAGTAAAGCACTTTGAAGGACAGCAGTGTATGAAAGGTGCTATATAAATAAACTTGCCTTGCTTATAATTTTAGATCAATATTTAATTTAATTTGATTCATCTGTTGTTTAATGTCGACTATTACTGTCAACAGGGTTGCGTCAACACTGATGCCGTATTAGTACTGCTGCCAATGCTGGCACTTAAACAGAGTATCGACACAGATACCAGCTGAAATTCTTCCTTAGGTATTCGTTTAACTGCTACGCCACAAATACACCAGCAAACATATACCATAAATCATACAATGTAAAATATGCTAATGGTGGCCCTTTAACGTTCAGATCATGTTGTTCAGTTCTGCATTTACTATTTTGCACAAGAAAAATATTATTTACTTCAGTTGTTAAATATAGTTCTAATTACTAATAATAATTATAAAAATAATAATAAAAAAAATCGCTGTTGTCAGAGGAAAACCTCGTATCTCCAAAACGAGAACTTTACAGGAGAAGGAAAAAGTCAATGGAACCAGACATTTCAGTTTCTTTTGGTCCATTCATCATGAAATTTTGACACAATATAAAGGACAACAGGCATTTTAAAATGATGTCAAAAACTGAAACAAAAATGGAGATACGAGGTTTCGTTTCGACAGCAACGAAATACTAGTTACATACTATAAATAGGTTATTCTTCAGCATCTAAAAAGCCAGGTATGTTTTATGTGCCATGCAGAAAACGGCTTTAACCAAAATGAACCACTGACAGAGTGGAACTGTGGAAATATCAGATCTTATCAGTTATACTTAAGGATCAGGTATCGGTTTGAAAAAGCAGTATCAGTGCATCCCTCATTGTCACTGTATGGTAACTAGTGCTTTCCAGTCAGGTCCTGTGTGTCGGGCTGGAACACACACAGATAACGTTAACACCCATCTATCATCACACACACACACACACACACACACACACACACACAAACACACACACACACACACACAGAAATGAAATCCTCCTCCACACAGGGAGAAAATCTGTGCAGTGTGCACTCATGCTTATTTCAGAAGGCCTCACGCAGCTCCACATTCATAATTCAAGAGTCGCTTAACACACTCATGCACACACAAGCGCACACACTCATCCCCCTTACCCTAACAAACACACACACACACACACACACACACACACGCTAAATCCCTTTAGTCTAAAGCTTAAGCCTGCGCGATTTTAGCCCGTTTTTAAGCCCGATTTGGTCTGAACCGACTGAATTTCATGATCAAGCTGAATTTCAGCTTCATTGGCCGTCGTTTGCCGTGCAGTGCGAGAGGAGAAACGATGCTCGATTAACTGCCCAAACGATCTGACTGAGCAGTCGGACGATCGGACGGATTTCTGACACGTCAGAAATTTTGGTCGCTTGTCTCACAGCCTGACCTGCCTCACGAACCGATTTCTCAAAGTCCAAAACCACACACAGTCACAGCCACCGCTCCTACACGGGGGTGAGAAAGTCCACATTCGCAGCACCAGCGTCCGTATATGAGGACTGTGCTCCGTTTGACTGAGTTGAATTGTGAGGTATAAATAAATACTGTGATGTTTTGTCTTCGTAGGGCTGTCGGTCTGTAGACCACCTGCTCTTCAGCTTCAGTGCACAGTGTGTGGCACAAGTAAGCAAAGCTGTTGTAGCAGCATGTCAATGGCTGAATCTCAAACGGCCCCTCCATCCTAAGTAACGCACTACGTTCTGGCTTCTACACCAAAACACTGCACTGTCTGTCCAGTCTGGAACTGTGGACACACGGCTGAATCTCAGGAGGCTATTTATTAGACACGTGATGCACTTCATGGGTGCAGGAGCCTCTATTTTAATATGTGGTGCACTATGTAGGGAGCAGGGAGCCGTTTGAGATTCAGCCAGTGTTTTCATCAGGACTCGGAGGCGCAGCGTGTTGTTTTGAATGAAGCAGCTTTATTGGAAATTGTCTGTAGACAGAGCTTAGTGTAGTGGCTGCGTTTCACAGGCAGTGTGAGCACGTCAGGTCATTTATATATTTATTTAACATGCGCGCACACACACACGCACACACACACACACACACACACACACACACACACACACACACACACACAACACCAAACAGTGGTCTGGTGTAAAGCATGTTTATCAGAGCCATTCTGTGACCCTTCGCTTTACTCCCCCACAAAACGAGCAGCAAGGCCAACAGACGCGAGCCAACACGCGGAACCGACCAGCTGTGTCCACACACACACCCACGCACCACACACAAACCACACACGCCAATTACACACACGCGGAGACGGCGGAGGGTGTGTGAGAGCTGAAACTGTGCCCACAGTTGGAGGGTGTGACTTATCTAACGTACCTGGCCATGTTTCCAATAAATAAATACATAAAAAAAACAGAACTGGACAGATTAGTAAGGAACAGGAAGTGACATCATCCGTCAAGCTGCTACTTTTCGCAGACAGGTTCCCCAAGCGTTCGTGTTTTCAGTTCTAACAGCACAGAGGACGAGCCGCGACTACGGCCCCCGTAACTGAAACTACTTGGAAATGCGGCTACGTGCACAGTCTGCGCTGCACAGCCACCAAAACACTCTTCCTTTTTCTCGATTTCAAACTTTCCAACTCTTTTAGTCTCTTTAACCCCCTGAACTGTTAGGAACTTGTTTGTGGGACCACAATTCAATTCTTCACTCTTATAACTGCATAACTTTCATTGTTAGTGTCACAATATTTACTGAACATTGAGGCCCAATCCCATTTCACCTTTCACCCCTACCACGGAGCCCTTAGCCCCCTGTTTTGTGCTTTCTGTCTAGGGGTAGGGTGTCCCGACTGTTGTTGAGATAGAGGCGTACGGCGAAGAGTTAGGGCTCCAAAAAATTATAACCATTGTATTGTCTTAGTTTAAGGTCGTTTTAATGCATTATGGTCATTTTCATATTAATATTATGCTGATGTATCAGTAGTTGCTAGCTAACTTTCCCGTTCCACCTTAAATGGTGCAGCAGTTACAGTCTGGTGCCTCAGGCATCAGAACTGCTGCTCCATTTAAGGTGGAACGGGAAAATTCGAACAAGAAGCTGGTGATTATCTGACTTCAGCTTCATATCACTGAAGAATTAGGGGTGGGCGATAATAAATAATTGCCCCCCTCTTTGAAGGCATATGATGCCCTAAATGTAACTAAAGCCCAGCAGTGAGGAGCGGAACTTTACCCTCCTCTGCTGTCACTGCAGACTGGCAGGGTCGCCTACAGAGCAGCGCTGGTAGCTGATAATGAAGCAATGCTCTTTTTATTTGAGGGTCCCATTTCAGAGAGGAAGATTTCAACCACTACCCCTGTAACTCAGTTCCAAGGGGTTAGAGTGACGCTCGAAAACAAGGGGTAGAGGGTAAAAGTAAGAAATGGGACTGGGCCTTAGTCTTAACATTGATACCTTAATAATAAACCTGCAGTTTAAGGGGTTAAACACTAGATCCTCCATCTCGCTCTTCATTATCAGTCTCTGTAAGGATTCTGGCTTTTTTAAAGTTTGGTTTGGTGAAAAATCTGAATGTACTGAGGTCTGAATATTTGGTGCCTGAATTCTGCTTCTACAGACTTGTGAAGACACTGGAACTAATATGTAATGGAGGTCAGTACCCCACCAATTATCTTCACGCCTCAAACCTGTTGACCTCAAAGTTGCACAGAATCACTTTAAAATCAATCTGGATTCGCCACTCAATGCGATTCAATTCGAGCAGCTGCACATTGGGAAAGGATCCGGGAAGGTAGCATTTATATCCGTTCATGATTTCTGAGAGAGAAAGTAGCAGATTTTAGATCAGAATCAGCAACTATGACACTTCTGCACTGAAGCAGACACACGCAGGGAGCTTCTGGCATCGAGTGTCGCGTGAATGATGGCGGAGAGCCGCATGGTCATCACTCCCAAAGTCTACCGTGAGCTTTGTGACACTAGGCGTCCAATACATTCCCACAGCATTTGTCTCTCCCGCTCTGCTTTGCTGCTGTGCCATAATGTAGTAAAATAACAATTATACCCATAACATTATTATTACTAAAAATATAATAATTGTATAATACTGTAAAACATAAAATGTGCCAAAACGTCTACACAACTTATTTTCACTTAGAAAAAATATGTAAGGTGCACAAACTTTTGCATGTTTGATCTGTGTCATATTACATTAGATAAGGAATATTTTTGTTTATATGTGATTTATTTATTTAAATGACAGCTTTATTAAGTGTGTGTGTAGCTTTATTAAGTGTGTGTGGCTTTATTAAGTGTGTGTGGCTGTATTAAGTGTGTGTGTAGCTTTATTAAGTGTGTGTGGCTGTATTAAGTGTGTGTGTAGCTGTATTAAGTGTTGTGGCGTATTAAGTGTTGCGTGTTAGCTGTATTAAGTGTTGGTGTAGCTGTATTAAGTGTTGGCTGTGAGCTGTATTAAGTGTTGGTGTAGCTGTATTAAGTGTTGGTGTAGCTGTATTAAGTGTTGGCGTGTGTAGCTGTATTAAGTGTTGGTGTAGCTGTATTAAGTGTTGGCGTGTGTAGCTGTATTAAGTGTTGGTGTAGCTGTATTAAGTGTTGGCGTGTGTAGCTGTATTAAGTGTTGTGTGTAGCTGTATTAAGTGTTGGTGTAGCTGTATTAAGTGTTGGCGTGTGTAGCTGTATTAAGTGTTGGTGTAGCTGTATTAAGTGTTGGCGTGTGTAGCTGTATTAAGTGTTGGCGTGTGTAGCTGTATTAAGTGTTGCGTGTAGCTGTATTAAGTGTTGGCTGTGTAGCTGTATTAAGTGTTGGTGTAGCTGTATTAAGTGTTGGCGTGTGTAGCTGTATTAAGTGTTGGTGTGTGTAGCTGTATTAAGTGTTGGCGTGTGTAGCTGTATTAAGTGTTGGTGTAGCTGTATTAAGTGTTGGCGTGTGTAGCTGTATTAAGTGTTGGTGTAGCTGTATTAAGTGTTGGCGTGTGTAGCTGTATTAAGTGTTGGCGTGTGTAGCTGTATTAAGTGTTGGTGTAGCTGTTAAGTGTTGGTGTAGCTGTATTAAGTGTTGGCGTGTGTAGCTGTATTAAGTGTTGGTGTAGCTGTATTAAGTGTTGGCGTGTGTAGCTGTATTAAGTGTTGGCGTGTGTAGCTGTATTAAGTGTTGGTGTAGCTGTATTAAGTGTTGGCTGTAGCTGTATTAAGTGTTGGCGTGTGTAGCTGTATTAAGTGTTGGCGTGTGTAGCTGTATTAAGTGTTGGTGTAGCTGTATTAAGTGTTGGCGTGTGTAGCTGTATTAAGTGTTGGCGTGTGTAGCTGTATTAAGTGTTGGTGTGTGTAGCTGTATTAAGTGTTGGTGTAGCTGTATTAAGTGTTGGCGTGTGTAGCTGTATTAAGTGTTGGCGTGTGTAGCTGTATTAAGTGTTGGCGTGTGTAGCTGTATTAAGTGTTGGTGTAGCTGTATTAAGTGTTGGTGTAGCTGTATTAAGTGTTGGCGTGTGTAGCTGTATTAAGTGTTGGTGTAGCTGTATTAAGTGTTGGTGTAGCTGTATTAAGTGTTGGCGTGTGTAGCTGTATTAAGTGTTGTGTGTAGCTGTATTAAGTGTTGGTGTGTAGCTGTATTAAGTGTTGGCGTGTGTAGCTGTATTAAGTGTTGGCTGTAGCTGTATTAAGTGTTGGTGTAGCTGTATTAAGTGTTGGGTGTGTAGCTGTATTAAGTGTTGGTGTAGCTGTATTAAGTGTTGGCGTGTGTAGCTGTATTAAGTGTTGGCGTGTGTAGCTGTATTAAGTGTTGGCGTGTGTAGCTGTATTAAGTGTTGGCGTGTGTAGCTGTATTAAGTGTTGGCGTGTGTAGCTGTATTAAGTGTTGCGTGTGTAGCTGTATTAAGTGTTGGCGTGTGTAGCTGTATTAAGTGTTGGTGTAGCTGTATTAAGTGTTGGCGTGTGTAGCTGTATTAAGTGTTGGCGTGTGTAGCTGTATTAAGTGTTGGCGTGTGTAGCTGTATTAAGTGTTGGTGTAGCTGTATTAAGTGTTGGTGTAGCTGTATTAAGTGTTGGCGTGTGTAGCTGTATTAAGTGTTGGTGTAGCTGTATTAAGTGTTGCGTGTGTAGCTGTATTAAGTGTTGGCTGTAGCTTTATTAAGTGTGTGTGGCTGTATTAAGTGTTGGTGTAGCTGTATTAAGTGTTGGTGTAGCTGTATTAAGTGTTGGTGTAGCTGTATTAAGTGTTGGCGTGTGTAGCTGTATTAAGTGTTGGTGTAGCTGTATTAAGTGTTGGCGTGTGTAGCTGTATTAAGTGTTGGTGTAGCTGTATTAAGTGTTGGCGTGTGTAGCTGTATTAAGTGTTGGTGTAGCTGTATTAAGTGTTGGCGTGTGTAGCTGTATTAAGTGTTGGCTGTAGCTGTATTAAGTGTTGGTGTAGCTGTATTAAGTGTTGGCGTGTGTAGCTGTATTAAGTGTTGGTGTAGCTGTATTAAGTGTTGGCGTGTGTAGCTGTATTAAGTGTTGGCGTAGCTGTATTAAGTGTTGGTGTAGCTGTATTAAGTGTTGGCGTGTGTAGCTGTATTAAGTGTTGGTGTAGCTGTATTAAGTGTTGGGTGTGTAGCTGTATTAAGTGTTGGTGTAGCTGTATTAAGTGTTGGCGTGTGTAGCTGTATTAAGTGTTGGCGTGTGTAGCTGTATTAAGTGTTGGTGTAGCTGTATTAAGTGTTGGCGTGTGTAGCTGTATTAAGTGTTGGCGTGTGTAGCTGTATTAAGTGTTGGCGTGTGTAGCTGTATTAAGTGTTGGTGTAGCTGTATTAAGTGTTGGTGTGTGTAGCTGTATTAAGTGTTGGCGTGTGTAGCTGTATTAAGTGTTGGCGTGTGTAGCTGTATTAAGTGTTGGTGTAGCTGTATTAAGTGTTGGTGTAGCTGTATTAAGTGTTGGCGTGTGTAGCTGTATTAAGTGTTGGTGTAGCTGTATTAAGTGTTGGCGTGTGTAGCTGTATTAAGTGTTGGCGTGTGTAGCTGTATTAAGTGTTGTGTGTAGCTGTATTAAGTGTTGGCGTGTGTAGCTGTATTAAGTGTTGGCGTGTGTAGCTGTATTAAGTGTTGGTGTAGCTGTATTAAGTGTTGGTGTGTGTAGCTGTATTAAGTGTTGGTGTAGCTGTATTAAGTGTTGGCGTGTGTAGCTGTATTAAGTGTTGGTGTAGCTGTATTAAGTGTTGGCGTGTGTAGCTGTATTAAGTGTTGGTGTAGCTGTATTAAGTGTTGGCGTGTGTAGCTGTATTAAGTGTTGGCGTGTGTAGCTGTATTAAGTGTTGGTGTAGCTGTATTAAGTGTTGGTGTAGCTGTATTAAGTGTTGGCGTGTGTAGCTGTATTAAGTGTTGGTGTAGCTGTATTAAGTGTTGGCGTGTGTAGCTGTATTAAGTGTTGGCGTGTGTAGCTGTATTAAGTGTTGGTGTAGCTGTATTAAGTGTTGGCGTGTGTAGCTGTATTAAGTGTTGGCGTGTGTAGCTGTATTAAGTGTTGGGTGTGTAGCTGTATTAAGTGTTGGTGTAGCTGTATTAAGTGTTGGCGTGTGTAGCTGTATTAAGTGTTGGCGTGTGTAGCTGTATTAAGTGTTGGTGTAGCTGTATTAAGTGTTGGCGTGTGTAGCTGTATTAAGTGTTGGCGTGTGTAGCTGTATTAAGTGTTGGTGTAGCTGTATTAAGTGTTGGCGTGTGTAGCTGTATTAAGTGTTGGCGTGTGTAGCTGTATTAAGTGTTGGCGTGTGTAGCTGTATTAAGTGTTGGTGTAGCTGTATTAAGTGTTGGGTTGTAGCTGTATTAAGTGTTGGCGTGTGTAGCTGTATTAAGTGTTGGCGTGTGTAGCTGTATTAAGTGTTGGTGTAGCTGTATTAAGTGTTGGTGTAGCTGTATTAAGTGTTGGCGTGTGTAGCTGTATTAAGTGTTGGTGTAGCTGTATTAAGTGTTGGCGTAGCTGTATTAAGTGTTGGCGTGTGTAGCTGTATTAAGTGTTGGTGTAGCTGTATTAAGTGTTGGCGTGTGTAGCTGTATTAAGTGTTGGCGTGTGTAGCTGTATTAAGTGTTGGTGTAGCTGTATTAAGTGTTGGCGTGTGTAGCTGTATTAAGTGTTGGTGTAGCTGTATTAAGTGTTGGTGTAGCTGTATTAAGTGTTGGCGTGTGTAGCTGTATTAAGTGTTGGCGTGTGTAGCTGTATTAAGTGTTGGCGTGTGTAGCTGTATTAGTGTTGGCGTGTGTAGCTGTATTAAGTGTTGGCGTGTGTAGCTGTATTAATTGTTGGTGTAGCTGTATTAAGTGTTGGCGTGTGTAGCTGTATTAAGTGTTGGTGTAGCTGTATTAAGTGTTGGCGTGTGTAGCTGTATTAAGTGTTGGCGTGTGTAGCTGTATTAAGTGTTGGCGTGTGTAGCTGTATTAAGTGTTGGTGTAGCTGTATTAAGTGTTGGTGTAGCTGTATTAAGTGTTGGCGTGTGTAGCTGTATTAAGTGTTGGTGTAGCTGTATTAAGTGTTGGTGTAGCTGTATTAAGTGTTGGCGTGTGTAGCTGTATTAAGTGTTGGTGTAGCTGTATTAAGTGTTGGTGTAGCTGTATTAAGTGTTGGCGTGTGTAGCTGTATTAAGTGTTGGCGTGTGTAGCTGTATTAAGTGTTGGCGTGTGTAGCTGTATTAAGTGTTGGTGTAGCTGTATTAAGTGTTGGTGTAGCTGTATTAAGTGTTGGCGTGTGTAGCTGTATTAAGTGTTGGCTGTGTAGCTGTATTATGTGTTGGCGTGTGTAGCTGTATTAAGTGTTGGCGTGTGTAGCTGTATTAATTGTTGGTGTAGCTGTATTAAGTGTTGGCGTGTGTAGCTGTATTAAGTGTTGGTGTAGCTGTATTAAGTGTTGGCGTGTGTAGCTGTATTAAGTGTTGGCGTGTGTAGCTGTATTAAGTGTTGGCGTGTGTAGCTGTATTAAGTGTTGGTGTAGCTGTATTAAGTGTTGGCGTGTGTAGCTGTATTAAGTGTTGGTGTAGCTGTATTAAGTGTTGGTGTAGCTGTATTAAGTGTTGGCGTGTGTAGCTGTATTAAGTGTTGGCGTGTGTAGCTGTATTAAGTGTTGGCGTGTGTAGCTGTATTAAGTGTTGGTGTAGCTGTATTAAGTGTTGGCGTGTGTAGCTGTATTAAGTGTTGGCGTGTGTAGCTGTATTAAGTGTTGGCGTGTGTAGCTGTATTAAGTGTTGGCGTGTGTAGCTGTATTATGTGTTGGCGTGTGTAGCTGTATTAAGTGTTGGCGTGTGTAGCTGTATTAATTGTTGGTGTAGCTGTATTAAGTGTTGGCGTGTGTAGCTGTATTAAGTGTTGGTGTAGCTGTATTAAGTGTTGGCGTGTGTAGCTGTATTAAGTGTTGGCGTGTGTAGCTGTATTAAGTGTTGGCGTGTGTAGCTGTATTAAGTGTTGGCGTGTGTAGTGTTCCAGCAGTGTTCCGTATGCGCTGACTTCAGTATTTACATAACACTTTACACACAGCTTTACAGCTCTTAAATTAGACCTGCCCAAACTCCATTAGTTATTAGTTATGACAAGCGAGATAAAAATAGCAGCGCAGTGTGTGAACATGCACACACACACACATACACACACACACACACACAAACACACAAACACACACACAAACACACACACAAACACACACACAAACACACACACAAACACACTTCTTGTGCTTTAGCCCTGTACCGGTCAAACCGGTCCGGCAGCGTGTTGTTGTGTATTCTCTATGTCCTCAGGTGAACGGGGTCATCACCACCGACGGAAACTGTCCAACCTCGCTGAGCCAATACCAGTTCCATCTTGTAATGGGCTCAAATGAAGGGTTTGTTTCGGGAAACAGAAGCTGGATCAGCATTAAAGGAGCAATTTCAGCTCCAGAAACAGCAGCGTGAAGTAAAATGTACAATATGTTACTGTTTTCATGATAAAGACATCACAATATGCATTTCATACACACCGATCAGGCATAACATTATGACCACCTCCTTGTTTCTGCGCTCACTGTCCATTTTATCAGCTCCACTTACTATATAGGTGCACTTTGTAGTTCTACAGTTACAGACTGTAGTCCATCTGTTTCTCTGATACTTTGTTAGCCCCCTTTTACCCTGCTCTTCAGTGGTCAGGACCCCCATGGACCCTCACAGAGCAGGTACTATTTGGGTGGTGGATCATTCTCAGCACTGCAGTAACTCTGACGTGGTGGTGGTGTTAGCGTGTGTTGTGCTGGTCTGAGTGGATCAGACACAGCAGTCGGTGTGTATAATGGCAGTCATTAAAACGTCTATAACGATGAACACCCCGTATTACAACTCATACGAATCATAAAAAAAGACATTTAGACTAATTATAGGGCCTGTAAAAAGGGCTGGCCAATATTATGAGATTTATTGTTATTGTGAAATTATATTATTACATCACTGATTATCTCTGATTAGCTTTGCTGATTACAAAGAGTAAAATTAGTCCTGTTACATTTGAAATTAGTGCAGCACAGTATGTGACATTAAATTAATGAAACCAAATCATATAAATATAAAACAAAATGTGTATATATATATACATATATATATATATATATATATATATATATATACACACCACACACACACATATATACATACATATATATATATATACATATATATATATACTATATATATATATATATGTATGTATCATGTATACATACATGTATACATATGTAACATGTATACATTTCACTTTCCAAATCCGATCTCTCTGACGCGATGGTTCACACTCGTTTAGGTAAGTGACTCAAATCTGTCATTAATGTGACGAACCGGCGTCCTGAAATGACCCTCATGAGCTCATCCTACTCAGTAACGTCACGTGAATGAATCACGTTCATCATCAGCACAAACTAACGAGCAGAACGAGCTTCGCTGAGAAGATAATTAACTCTGATCAGCTCTCAGCTTCATTATTAGAGCGAGACGAAGGAGAAAAAGGTGAGATGAGCTGCTTTTCCACCGTTTACAGGCTTTAACTTCTGTTCGGCGCTGTTGCCATGGTAATGCTGAATGATGGTCATGCGCAGTGGAGGAAAAGCACATGAATTCCGATCTGAGCATCACATTAAGGTCACATGGCCACGAATCGGATACGTATCCGATCTAGGATACATATGAAAGTGGCTCAGATTGGATTTGAAAAGATCAGATTTGCGTTTCCACAAAGCCCTGAAAACATCAGATCTGAGTCACATTAGGGCAAAAAATCCGATTTGTGCCACTTCAACCTGGTAAATGTGAACGCGTGGAGAAGACCGACTACTTAAGGAGTGAAACTGTGTATTGAATGCCAGGGAATCTTTCTGAACTCTACAGCATTAGAGTAATTCAGTCGGTGCTGTGAATGTATTAAATTTGAACACCCAGCCCTGATTGTGACGCCGTATTTTGTCCACATTGCCCACCCTTACTGTCCATGAGCTGTTTTCCGAGTAGGACTGGCTACATGCGTTTGCTATGCAGCTGTAAAGATAAGGACAATAATACTGTGGAGGAACAGTCAAAACGAGAGAGAGAGGGAAAAAAAGAGTATCTGTCTAAAAAACATTGCTCTGGTGAGTGTGTGAGAGAGAGAGAGGGAGTGTGAGCGAGAGAGTGAGCGTGAGTGTGCGTGCGAGTGGCTCCTTATCTGCAGGAACACTCTGGGTTGATTAGTAGCACTGTAAGTTCAGTGGCCAGGCAGCACAGAGTGAGAGAGAGACAGACAGAGTGAGAAAGAAACAAGTGTTGTCATTTAGAAAATCAAACAGGCCTGACGCATCCTAGACTTCTCATCTCTGCATTCAATACTACTGCAAATCCTCCGCTCTGCTCTTTTTCACTCAGCCCTTCCAACATGGTCACTCCAGAACGTCTCTCAGTAGCCCTGCAACTTTTTGCTCTTTCTTTGTTCAAATATACCCACAATAACTCGTTGATGAGCCACTTAGTTGGATCAGATGTGTTCGAGCAGAATTTCACTGTTGTCGGAAGAAAACCTCGTATCTCCAAAGTGGTAACTTTACAGGAGAAGGAAAAAACCTACTTCACTTTTAATGTAAGTCAATGGAACCAGACTTTTTTCCAAGTAATTTTGGGCCGTTTCTTTTGGTCCATTCATCATGAAATTTACACACAATGTAAAGGGCAACAGGTATTTTCCAAGTATGTCACAAACTGAAAAACATCAAAAATGGAGATACGAGGTTTTCATCCAACAACAGTGACATGCAGGACTAGTGTTCTCCAAGACCAGGATTTAGACCAGCCAGGGCTCCAGGCTAACGCTGCCGTTCACACGCATCGTTTCAATAAAATAAAAAAATAAAAAAAAAAACATCACCTCACCACATCCTATTCATTTCAACGGAGAGCCCGGCCACATTGCATAGTGCACGAGTTGCCATGCAGTCAAATCTGCCTCGCCACAGGGCAAAATTTCAATTTTTATGCAAATAAATCACTGTGTTTAGCCAATCAGGCAACAGCAGACTGGCCTTTTCACGAATAACAAACATAGGCTAACTTTCTCCGAGAGCAGAGAAACAGTGGCTGTGTTTACATGCAACGACTTTTGACAAACCGATTAAACACGTTCTGATTACAGATTTAGACTGAGGTGTTTATTCTCACTCTGTTAAACAATCTGATTAAAATCTCTGTTTACATGCTCACTACAAGTAATCAGATCAAAATTACATGCATGTGTAGAGTACCGCTTAATGTAGATGTTACCATGACAACAAGCATTGCGTGAGCCCAGTCAGAGTGAGATGAGCAGCAGTGAGCAGTGCTTGTGTTTTTAAAGACTTTAAAATGATGTCAGACTCAGGAAAACGTCCTTCACATGTCCTTATTAAAGAAGGCCGAGAGGAAGACGTCGTGTTCTGAGACACATAAGCTGGACGTCCGTCCCACCGCCGTCTTTTAAAGATCAGAGCATAAACTTCGTCTCCTCTGCAGACCAGTTTCTGCTCCGCCATGTTGAACGGTATAAACTTTCACTATGTCGCGACGAACATGCAGAACGGACTTAAACTTTCCGATAGGGAATGTAATCAGATACAGGCGTTTACACAGATATTATTCTTCTATTTAACGGATTATTTACAGGATTACCCACCTCGATCAGTCGGATAGAAACTGTATTCTGAACGGCCTCAATCTGACTAGTCTATTCCGACTGAGGTGTTTACATGGACGTATTATATTCCGATTGAGTTATTAGTCGGATTATTAACGGATTATTAGGCTGCATGTAAACGTGGCTATTGCCACTCTCTCTTCTCTGAATCCAAGATTTTTACATGATAATGAAAATATCTGCTGACAGTGAGGACCTGCAGGGAAGACATTTGTTTGGATGAAGTTTACATTCGAGCAGGAAAGCAACATTTAAATCATATGGAGCTCATAGGTTACTTGCTACACTCTCGGAAATAAAATTCCCATTGACAGACAAACGGAAGTTAGCATTATTCTTGCAGCGGAAATTGAATAAAAAAGGTGACACTTGTAAAGCAAATTAAAAGCAGTTTTTTTCTTAAACATCACATATTTAGGGTGATTTTATGATCTTTCACAGACATTAAATAATCAGTTGATGCACAAAAGTTAACTGTATCTAAAGCATCTCAAAACACTTTAAACATCGCCCTGTGCGCTATTTTTACTGTCCCCCTGGGATGATGAGATGTCATTAGTCTGGAGTCCTGGAACAACTGATCTAAAGAAAGACGACAAGTAGGAATTATAATATTATTACATTTATGTAATGATCTTTTTCCATATTTCCTGGCCGATGTTTTGTCCCATCTCTCTCTCCACTCCAGACGGAACAACATGACTGCTTCTCTAAAGCTGAATCCTTCTGACCTAGGAGGTATTTCACAAAGCAGGACCTCATTAAGCAGGAAAACATGAGCCCAAACTGAGACCAGTCCAACAGGGGCGTTCTTTAACCTATTGGACATTATTTTTTTGCTTCATATTTAATAGTTTTACTAATTTCATGTGAACAACTGGGTAAAAGTGATATGTTTTTAAAGTCCTGTACACAATTCGGCCCAATCCCATGTCTTATTTTACCCCTGCCCCTTGTTTTCGAGTGTCTCCTTGCTCCCTGGAACTGAGTTACAGGGGTAGTGGTTGAAATCTTCCTCTCTGAAAAGGGACTCTCAAATAAAAACAGCATCTCTTCATTATCAGCTACCAGCACTGCTCTGTAGGCGACCCTGCCAGTCTGCAGTGACAGCAGAGGAGGGTAAAGTTCCGCTCCTCACTGCTGGGCTTTAGTTGCATTTAGGGCATCATATGCCTTCAAAGAGGGGGGGCAATTATTTATTATCACCACCCCTAATTCTTCAGTGATATGAAGCTGAAGTCAGATATTCACCAGCTTCTTGTTTGAATTTTCCGTTCCACCTTACATGGAGCAGCAGTTACATTCTGGCGCTTCAAGTGTCAGAACTGCTGGACTATTTAAGGTGGAACGGGAAAGTTGGCGAGCTAGCTGCCGAGACATTAGCATACTATTATCAATTTTTTTGCTTGTTATGAAGAAAAAGACCATAACACACTAAAACGACATTAAACTAAGACAATACAGTGGCTATCGTGATTTTTTAACAGAGTAAATTCTCACATTTGTGGGTTTCTTTGGTCTCTTGTTCAGCCATCTTGCTGGTTTATCTGAGAGTGTGTCTCTGTTTGGAGGGCCATGTAACTCTTCGCCCTACCCCTCTAGCTCAACAAGAATTGGGACACCCTACCCCTAGACACGAACGCACAAAACAGAGGGCTAAGGGCTCAGTGGTAGGGGCGAGGGGTGAAATGTGATCGGGCCAAAATGTGTACTGATCCAGACAAGAGCGCTCGGCATTGTGGAGCGTATGTGATGAGTCTGTAATAGGGAGTTAATGATGTTGCTGATGGCCATTCTGACGGTGATGCGTTATGGCCCTCCTGTCACTCAGTGTTGACATGCCACCATGGTAGCAAGACACACTCGGAGACGATCTGGGAGCAGACGGAACATCAGCCCAGCAGCAGGGCAGATACCCACAAGAGCTACAGCAGAACAGGCAGGAAGGAAACAAATGCTGATGCAATTAGCTCCTAAATGAAGGTCAATCTCAGGGCCATGATGGGTCTGTTTGAAGTGAAGAGCCAGAAGATTCTCTCTCCCACTCTTTCTCTCTCTCTCTAACCTGCTCAACACACATCAATGTCTCCTGCTGTTCATACTAACATACAAATCATTGTGTTTGACTGAATTGTAAGCCTATATATTTTCTCTTCTTCCCATAATGAAACGTAAAGAATACCCAAATAGTAATTTCAGTATTGAAAAACTAGGATCTCGACCAGTTAACAAAGCACTAAAGCACCCATACACATCCCTACTGCTAACGCAAAATCATCGCACAGCTCAACATGCTTGAAAGAGAACACTAACTGCCAATTCTGTTATGTCAGTTCTCGTGGGTATATTTTGCTTCTTCCATCTGAATTTAAATGCTCAAATCGTAAAGTAAATTATTCTGTAACTGCATGAAATTATTATTCTATTTTTGGTAAAAGTTCCCCTCAAATGAACAGAAAATGTGTTTTATGATCATAAACATAATGCCATATGCTTACAATTTACTGCTGAAAGCCAAAAATCTTAAGTGCTCTGTATTTCTTTTCCACTTTTGAGGAAAAGTTTCCTGCTGGAGATGAGAGAAAAGCAGCTATAGCTGAGCTGCTGCTTGAAGCAGAGTAAAGTAAGTCTGTTATAAGTCCGTTGTTTATACTTTTTAGCCTATACTAGTATTTACAGCCAAGATGGCAAAATGGACATAAGATGTTGAGACTCACAATGTGGTTTGAATTTCTGTTGCAAGGAGAAAATGGGTCTTAAAATTTGGGTTGCTGACCCCTGGGCTAGCCTTACCCTATCATACCATTCATCAGGAGTAGACAGATTAAAACCTACACTGGTTATTCAGGCTTATAAACTAAGAATTTATGACCATGGTCATAGAAATGTTTAGGATAAATAGTGTATTTGCAATAAAGAAGCATCTTAACCCTAAACTGTACCAACAACCAGTCAGAAGCCCCCACATCCACATTTTTTCCCATTATACCAATCAAACCAGCAAGGGATCCTCATTTTTCACAGTATAGTCAGCCAGATTTTTAATCATTCAATCCACTGATCAGGTCTGTTATTGGGAATGCTGAAGGCCACACTTCTGAACATTTCCACGTGTTTTCTAAATGAGAATAAACTTGTGGTGTTTGCCTGTAGTGGAAACAGACGACAAGCTAGACAGAACATCACATCCTCCTCAAATTCAGACTCCAGACACTCTGAACGCTCCATTTCATCTTGTTTCTTTGTATTCATCATTTTCTGATCTGATATTATCAGCACTGTCGCTCCTTTAATAACACAGCACTGCTACAGTTCATGAACTCCAACATAATGTAATATGATGCGGTTAGTTCTATGTCCGACCAAACAGTAGTTTTGTTATTAACTGTGGATTTTTGTGTCAAAATTCAACTGATCTGGTAGTAAAAGCGGAAAAAAATTACATTTCTATGTGTTTTAGTGGCCAAAATGTGGTCAGGGAGACCCGGCTAGACGTAAGAGGCTTTGTGAGCCAGTTTACCCAAAAATATGAACAAGCATCATCCAGAAGACGAAGAATATTTAAATCCTTCATTTCGTCAAGAATGTAGTCGGTTTGCTGCCATTTCGAGGCAAAGCTGTCTGCTTATTTGCGGTGCCGCGGTCTGTTTTCACTGAGAAATCCGAAAGAAATCAGAGTAAGAGCACACATGCACTGAGAAATATGATCTATGAAATCCAGCTCTCTTTATCGGATTTCTTATTCGGATTTCTAGATCGGAGTATGGTGTTTACATGACCATTTGAATAATTGGATAACTGCAGAAATCTGATTATTATCGGGTCACTGAATGCATGTGAACACACTCAATGTTGGTCCCTATTATAAGATATTAGATTTCTAAACACAAATTCAGGCAGTTCTCCACCGCCAGACTGAGTTATCAATGTCCATTCATGCAGGTGGTCTGCAGTTTGCCAGCACCACACACACACAGCGCTGTCTCCTGCCCTCTAAACACACACTCGTGTATGAGGGTCAGGCAGCAGTCAGGTAGCGTCCAGGGAAAACTCCAGAAATAACCCACCTCAGTGTGGAGAGGCAGACAGTGACATAATCCTCCTCACAACTGGGATGTGAGTAGCCGTGGTGCCTGTGTGCGTAGGGATGTGTGTGTTTAGACTCCATCGTTCACACCCCCCGCACCCTGCAGAGTCAGACAGCCGTGCGAGGTGAGCAGACTGGCAGTTTGTGGAGGCCATTTGTTGGACAGCGCGGTGCCAAACGCCCAGTCATTCCCGACACACACTGCTGTCTCCATCTAATGCGGGGGGCCAAGCACCTAATCATCCCTGACATGCCCTCCTGCCTCTCAGGACAGAGCCAAACACCAAGGCTGTACGATATGGACGAAATACTAAATTTGCGATTATATTGCCAAATATCGTGATTGTGATATACCCCGCTATATGTTAAAAACCAGATTATAAAACTGGTAGTTCCAGTCCTAAATCTGATTGGCTGAGCCGTGTTGTAAAATCCACAACATACCACAGCTGTGACGCCTCACAGTGACTAAACTCTGTATCACTGCGCCTCGGCACGACAAACCCTTCTGCTGTTAATGGATTAATCTTTTACTCTAATGCTGATCACACTGAGTGAACTGATGAAGTAAGAACCTGTTTTTGTTTAAACTGAGGGGCTGAAAACTTATATTCTTTACCAGGCTGGTCAGCTAGCTAACAGACTAAAAGATAGCAAACATGCTAAACAACTCCAACCTTAATATCACAGGCTTGAATTAAAGCACTCACGATATGATTCACTGAAAAACGGCAATATAAAAGTCTAAAGAATGAACCTGAATGTCTCACACACTTCAAATGTCCGAAGCAGCGTCAAACCCAGGCTGAGTCCCAAACGGCTCCGTACTCCCTAGCTAAATAGTGAGCTGTGTAACGTTAAGTTTAGAAATTCTATCTTCTGCTGTCTAATACTGCACTGCCTGTCCAGTATGAATGTGGATGAATCCCAAATGATCATTTTAGTGATATTCT
This sequence comes from Colossoma macropomum, assembly GCF_904425465.1. NCBI lineage: Eukaryota > Metazoa > Chordata > Actinopteri > Characiformes > Serrasalmidae > Colossoma > Colossoma macropomum. The sequence goes on from NW_023496051.1 coordinate 3,084,915, forward strand.
GCATTGCTGGGCTGCAGGAGTCAGTATTTAGATTCCTACGTAGTGCACTATGTAGGGAGCAGAGAGCCGTTTGGGATTCAGCCCCAGTGTGAGAAAAGTGGCGTCGTCAGACTGGCAGAGACTCGCAGTGGTGATTTGGTGACCAAAAAGTACTTATAAACTGAACGTTTTTGCATTAAACAGTGCTGTGTTATCAAATGTTCACTATCATATGAAAAAAAAAATTAAATCATTAAATGCCTGCGGTATTATTATTAATAATAACAAATAATTATCTAAAACAGTGTGTATGTCAACATATTTTATGTTGGCCGCCATTTTGTAAAAGCAATAAGCCACTCGAGGTGGTGAGTTACTGCAATTTTATCACAGGGAAGGGAGTTTTACTTCTTTTTGCGTCGTGCCTAACAACACCCTTCCCCGTGATAAAATCGCAGTAAACCAAGGCCTCTCGTGACTTATTGCTTTAATATTGGGATATGATTAAAAAATTGGCAGTGTCTATTGACACTAAGTGAAAACAGCATTAACTGCACAGCCTGGCCATTTGTACTACCTCCACCTGGTAAATCCTGTGACTACAGATCACCAAAACGCCTATTTCTGCTCCAATTTTCATACTTTCCATGAACAAAAATGAGGCAGCACTGGGAAAAAGCTGTGTTCAAGGGAAAATTGGAGAGCAAGATTAAGCAGAACAAGTGAGTCAATATTTCACTTATTATTCAATCAGCATTAAATAAATAAACAAATTAAACAAACGTAAAATATCAATCTAACAATAACAACCGCCAAAGCTGAAACAATATCTAGGAAAACAGGATAAGGATAGTTATTGTTTTGGCATTACAATTTGGCAGTTGGGTCATTCTCCATTTGGAGTGGGAATTCAAAATCCATTTCTTTCTCCCCAAAATTAAATAAACTTGTCAATTAACATCTATCATCATATATGCAAACATAATTCCAAACACATTTTACAGTCACTGGTGTTTGAATATGGTGTAACAGTGACATTCTGGTTAAAACTGTCTGACTCATTAGCTGTCAGGTGACCCTGTGCAACTATTAAAAATCAGTAATAAAAATGATATCTGGCATTATTTTTGACAAAATTTTACTTATCCAGCACATAACACCAGTGACAGACGTTATGTGCTGCCTGATGAACAGAATTATTAATAAATTAATGAAGTGAGCAAGTGTGACTCGCCTTCTCCTGCCTCAAGATGCTTCCTGTCTGATAAAATCAATTATTTTTAACATTCTACATAATATACTGTACTTTAATATAGTATGTAAAATACTATACTAAAGTACAGTACAGTACATCTTGTATGCGTATATATATATATATATATATATATATATATATATATATATATCTATCTATCTATCTATCTATCTATCTATCTATCTATCTATCTATCTTGTACCCTGCATTTCATTTATCTACTTCAGACTCACTAACTGCATACATGGAAATGTAAACATAAAGCTGTACATATAGTTTTTATTTACATTTTACTGTTACAAAACTGCACATTAGAAATGGTGCAATACTGGTGTATATTAATGAGTATATTTAGAGTCTAATGTGTATATATATTTTCTTTATACATTTAATTTATTAAGTACTCTTTTTTCACTCACCTTCACACCTGTGCAAATGTGACAATACATGTGATCTGATTTTTATTTGATTAAATGTTTATCACAGTAATTATAAAATATTGCCATCCTGCCAACTTCTAGAGCCGGGACGCATTGTGGGCCCATGCTGATATCCACTATTGTTCATGCGCATATCTGCCACTGCCTATAGCAATGCAGATGAATTAATATTTCTAAAATATAGATAAAATAATATTTATAAAATATACAAAGACTAGATCTACCTGGATTAGCATTACAGAGAAATGTACACTTATTTGTAGAAGGTTACAAATGCAGCGCAATGAATACCAGGCAGATATTTTAGCACAGCAGGCCAGTGTGGACTATATACATATATATTTGTCCATCGTTGATACTTTTATTAAAGCAAATATCTGCCAGTACTGATACAATACAGCCCTAAACATGAATCACGATTGACACCACTAACTTATGTTCCATCTGGACTAGCTATCAATGTGAAAATGATCGGAAATCTTTTTAAGCAAAAATCAACCATCTTAGGCATCATAATGTGACACATGCAGAGAAATTACAGAACGTGACTCACTGCAGACGCTTGTATAACTCCACACACAATTCTTCTGCAACTAGCCAGGAATGCCATTTCGCATCATTATCAGTGATTCAACTACCGATTTAACACATCTGCACTCTGACACAGCACATTTTTTTGTGTGTTTTTACCTGCGCTTAATAATCCGATAACTGCAGAAAATCAGATTTTGTCAGTAATCCCATCAAAACATTTACATGCATTTGCGTCATTCTACAGAAACATCCACTTTTTTATCTATCCATAGGCGTCACTGATCGTCAGCAGTGTTACACATAAAGGTAACACCAGAGACAATTTAATGAAAAAAGCATTTTACAAAATAACTGCTACAGAGCATCAAACCTCACGTTGTCAATCATGGAAGATCCACTAAAATATGTAATTTAATCCATTTGTGTTCTATTTTTTCCACAGTTACCTCAGAATAAAGTCGGTCACACCAGTGACTTCAGCTAAAAGCTTCATATGAAATCATGAGCTAAATGAGAAAATCTCTGATAACTGAAAGACTCAGTGGACTCACCATGAGCTTTTCTTCATAGATCCTCAGAAAACAGGTAAAAGGAAGTCGAGTGATGTCATCAGTGTGATGTTTATTTCAAAATAAGAGATTTTTTTGCTACGCAGTAACACCAGTGACACGACTCCTGGGGACAACTTTCATTATATATTTTATAATATTTATTTGGCATTTGTTTACTTTGTCATTTAATTTATATATTTCATACTCATGTATAGATTATTGCAGTTAAAATTGCAGCAAAACTAATTTTTTTCTTCAAAATATGGCCTCAGCCTTTACACATGACTGTGAGGACGAGCTCTTCTGTGGTGCTTGGAATTCTATATGATTGATTTGAAAACGAATATTGCTAAACTGACGGCTGACGAAGGTGTAACTGTTAAAATAACATTGTATTGTTTTATTTTAAAACGTTTTTCAAGTGTAATATCTGTAAACGCTAGGAACACAAAAATGGACATTTCTGTAGGATGACCCATTTCAGTAATCAGATACTGGGGAAACTCCAAGTCTACATGAGTCACACAGTAATCGGATTTCTGCTTTACAAACCAGCCAATAAACTCACAGAAGACGACGTGACGTAAACGTAACGTAAAACTCAAACTTCATGATGTGGCTTTTAAAACATTGCGCAACTTCACTTGAAAATATGAACATACATCATCCAGAACCCACATGTAAAACACAAGGCCCTCGGGCCAAGTCAGGCCTGTGGCACAATTCTATTCGGCTCACAAAATTTTTAAAATTTTGGGCCGTATTAGACACTTCCTATCTTTTTGTCTTAAGATCTAACAGGTGAAGACTAAGAAAAATGAAAGAAATCAGAGTAAGAGCACACATGCACTGAGAAATCTGATTACTGAGCTAAAATCCAGCTCTCTTTGAGTGCGTATACATGCACTCAATGATCCGATTACAATCAGATTTCTGCAGTTATCCGATTATTCAAATGGTCATATAAACACCATACTCAGATTTCTCAGTGCATGTGTGAGACCAGATGGTGGACGTTGCGAGACGCAGTAAAACACTTTGAGTGGCGCTGAACCAAACACAAAATAAAGGATTTAAATATTCTTTATCTTCTAGATGATTTATGTTCACATTTTCAGGTAAAGCGGCGCAGTGTTTTTAGAAAAAAGCCACTGTAAGAAATCTGAGTTTTATATTATGTCGTCTTCTGTGAGTTTGCCCCATTATCTGATTACTCAAGTGCATGTAAACATGTTGATCGGATTACTGCCAAAATCTGATTTTCTGCAGCTATCAGATTATTGGGTGCATGTAAATACACTCAATATCAGATTTCTTAATTGGATTTCTAGATCACAGTATGGTGTTTACATGACCATTTGAAAAATCTGAAAGCTGCAGAAATCTGATTATGATCAGAATATTGAGTGCACATAAATACACTCATTATCAGATTTAATCTGATTTCTAGATCAAAGTATGGTGTTTACATGACCATTTGAATAATCAGATAACTGCAGAAATCTGATTATGATCGGATTACTGAGTGCACGTAAAGGCACTCGCAGAAAAGCTGTTTAACTGACTCCAGGAAAGTTCAGGTTTCTACAAACTGTGATGAAAGAGAAGCGCTAAAACCTTGAAAGCCTCAAAAATACAACATTCATAAACTGCTGCCCAGTGGTTCCAGCTGCTGATGTGCTGCCAGAGGGTCATGGGTTCAAACGTGGACCGAGTTTGATGGGAAACAGGCCTCGTACCAAAGGAGCAACGCTGTGGTGCTGCAACATGGAACACGCGACAGCCTGGTTACTTAACAACGTTGGGACAGAAAGTCCATCCTGAGTCAGATAAAGCGAGGATCACTTTGAACGACTTCCAGATGCTGCCTGGGCCCCTGCTGCGGAGCCGGGGAACGCTGGGGAACGCTGGGGTATGGAGTTACGCAGACAAAGTGGTGAGTCATCGTTACAGAAGAACAGAACGGAGGGGAAACAGCAGGGCAAAGTGCTGATGGACTGATACCACACGCACTCACACACCTTACAGCCCAACACCTGAGACGGCTGAAGTCTGCGGATTGACGTGGCTAATGCTGAGGAGTCAGAGTACAAACCCTATCTCTCTCTATCTCTCTCTCTTTTCCAAGAACTCCACTCCCCACAGTCGGGGTGGTCAATAGGACATAAATACGCTCTTCACATGGTTCTTCAAGGGTTCTTTAGTAAAGAAAACAGCTCCACATAGAACGCTTTGCATGATTAAAGGGTTCTTTGCATACTAAAATGGTTCTTCAAACAGACGGAGAATGTGCTGTAGATGGTTCTATATAGAACCGTTTTGAAAAGGGTTCTTCCAGTTACGATGCCCAGCTCCTAACAGAAGAACCCTTGCAGAACCATCTTTAAGAGTGAAGAATTAAGCAATACTTTGAGACGTTTCATGATACAGTACTTTTAAAAAAGATGGTTCTTCAAGGGTTCTTTAGTAACAAGAACAGCTCTATATAGAAACATGAACTCAATAAACCCTTTGCATGATTAAAAGGTTCTTTGCTTACTAAAATGGTTCTTCAAACAGATGGAGAATGTGCTGTAGATGGGTCTATATAGAACCTTTTTGAAAAGGGTTCTATACAGCACCAAAAAGGGTTCTTCCAGTTACAATGTCCAGCTTCTAACAATAGAAGAACCCCATCTTTCAGAGTGAAGAACAAAGCAATACCTTGAGACGTTTCATGATACAGTACTTTTAAAAAAGATGGTTCTTCAAGGGTTCTTTAGAACGAGAACAGCTCTATATAGAAACATGAACTCAATAAATCCTTTGCATGATTAAAAGGTTCTTTGCTTACAGTACTCTTAAAAAAAATGCCGGTTCCTCAAGGGTTCTTTAGTAAAGAAAATGGTACTATAAATAACCATGAACACTCAAAAGAACGCTTGGCATGATTAAAGGGTTCTTTGCATCAAGAAAGGGTTCTTCAGATGGAGAATGTGCAGTAGAGAGTTCTATATAGAACCTTTTTGAAAGGGTTCTATACAGCGCCGAAAAGGGTTCTTCCAGTTACAATACTCAGCTTCTAACAATAGAAGAACGCTCGAAGAACCATCTTCCTAAAGAGCGAAGAATTAAGCAATACTTTGAGACGTTTCCTGATACACGATACAGTACTCTTAAAAAGCATGGCTCTTCAAGGGTTCTTTAGTAAAGAAAACGGTTCTATGAAGAACCATGAACACTCAAAGTCATTACTCATCCCTAATACGGAAGGACTGACTGTACCCACGATATGCTCAAAAAAGCTCATCACGATATATTTTACCGTGATAATGGTATCATATCATATTGCCCACCCCCTCATATCGTATTGCCCACCGCTTACGTGGAAGGACTGACTATATCCACGATACGCTCAAAAAAGCTTATCGTTATATATTTTATCGTGATAATGGTGTGATATCGTCCACCCCTCGCTCAAACCTATAACTGCCCTGAAGCAGACAGGTGGCTGCGAAGGCGATGCGCTCTCTGCGACCCTGCTGTAATCTGAACACGCCCTGATTGAGGGAACAAAAATGCCGGCCTGAAAATCCTACTGTGAACACCGCTCACCCGCTGCCATAAACTCTTATTGCTTAATTCCCCGGCCCGCCCCAAGAGACAGGTGGCTTTCGAAGAGAGACAGAGACGACACGGGAGAGAGGAAGGAGAGAAAGAGAGAAACACCTGCAAAGTTCATTTAGGGTGAACAGGCAGGGGCAGAGCGAGGACAGAGAGAGAGAGAGAAAATGAAAGAAGTGGAGTGTGGAGCCCGTGACAGGAACAGAGACAGAAACAGAGAGATAGAGACGGAAAGAAAGACAGGCCTCCGCTCGTGTCTGTCAATAGGACTTTAAATCAAAACGAAAGCTCTGCCGGTCTTTATATAGCTGCTGATGATACCGAGAAAGCTGAAGGTGAGCACGTGCCGACAGACTCTGTGTCTGGACGATGCTATCAGGGCTAACAATAGGGCCGCTAGCCCGTTCGCAGACATCATTAGCCCTCAGAGGAACCACGCTAAGCTGAGAGAGACCCACAATCGCAAAGGTCAACAGTCATACTTCTCAAAACACCAATCACACGGAAGAAACCACATTGAAATGAACTGCGTGGGCCAGGGGTCACTTCTAGACTGCTTCGTCATGGTGGCCACCTCCAAAGCCTGACAGCTTGATTGATTCATCTCTCGGATGCTGTCCTTATGTTTTCTGCCTTATTTTGGTTGGTCTACAGCGAAATTTGGTTTGGCAGGGGCTGCACCTTTTTTGCCCAGCCTTAGGATCGTCCCTGGACTGGGCCTCGCTGCAGTGCGCTGCACTCCCACACGATAGCGAGGCTTGTTTTGTGTTCTTATCAGTCGCTATCACTTCCATACAAATATGCACAGCTAAATCGTAGCACGCCATGCAAACACGGAGGGCACGGATAGAAGACGACCCCGTTAATGCTGTCCAAGTACTCCGACGAGCAGGCCAAGGGCAGGGAGAGCCCTAACAAACACAAACTGACAAATGTTAAAGCTACACCACACCGCTTTAGCTTTTAGTGCTACTTTTGGCACACTGCAGAAAAACAACAGCTTGACCTTCATGCCGTGGCGTCGCTCTATGGTCGATTTATGAGATTAGTCTAACCGTGACACAAATGCTTTAGAACATCCACTTAATAATGAATCAGTGAACGTCAATTATGCGTGGAACCTCACCTCTCCAGCGAAGCTAAATGAAGAAAATTGGTTCCAACTCTTCAAATCAAGACGTACAATAAATAACTCGCTTTACTTAGCACTTCAATTATATTCTGTATCTTAATCTGCAAACCAATAATAAGTTTTATTCACCAACTACAAGCCTACAAATTATGTGGTTAGTACTATAAAATTTATATGCATTTGTGAGGGCAGGTTTAGATTTTATGACACCGTACATACCTGCAATGGAAGAAAAAACACAAATAAAGTACCGTCCTACCTTTCAGCTGCTCTGTGACGCTCTGTCCTGCCCGTTCCATCACTCTCCCGTCCTCCCTCTCGTAACGGTCATCTAGAAAGCTGGCTGTGGCCTCTGAGAGGTGCACCTTCCCGGCCATGCCCAGCTGCTCCATGAGGTTGGCCAGGTTGACGTCATTGGACCACACGTCAAACTTGAAGCGCTTCATGCCCAGGATGCCGCAGAGTACTGTTCCCGTGTGCACGCCCACACGCATGTCCACCGTCTCACGCGTCTCCTGACAGAATTGCTCGATGGCCTGGATCATACCCAGGCCCATCTCCACGCAGCAGTAGGCGTGGTCCTCACGCGGCTCAGGGCAGCCGGCCACACAGTAGTAGCAGTCGCCGAGTGTGCTGATCTTCTCGCATCGCGTCAGCTCGCACAGGCGGTCGAAGCGTCCAAAGAGATCATTAAGGAGCCCCACCAGAGCATGAGCCGACTTGTTGGCACTCATCTTGGTGAAGCCCACGATGTCGGCAAACAGGATGCTGACAGGCTCCATGCGCTTCATGTTGAAGGGCCGGAAGATGATCTGCCCACGTGGGATGGAGGTCTTCTTGCGCTTGTTGTTCTTAGGACTGGAGGATGAAGCTGGGCAAGCAGAGGCGGAGGCCTGGCAAGTCCCTGTGGCGCTGTAGCGCTTGCCGGAATTCTCGCTCTCATCGTCACCCTGCTTCATCAGCTCATCGGCCACCACCCGCGGCATTACAGAGTGGATCATGCGCTCTTTGAGCGCCTTCTCTACCTCCAGCTCCTTCCCATGCATGATGGCCTGGCCCACCTTCAGGAAAGTGCTGCGTGAACGCACCTCCGACATGATGAACAGGTGGATGCCGATCACATGGGCGCACAGGTGGAGGAGGACTTTGCCTGGTGCCAGCCACAACAAGGACCCGTTAGGTTCTACCTGGGTCAGGTACAGCCAACCAAGGGTCTCGAACAGAACCGAGTATAGAAGCCCCAGCAGAACAGAGGCATACAGTCTTAGGTGGAGCATGCTGTAGAGCAGGAGCAGCACCTCCATGCACAGAGAAAAAGTTCCTACTGGCGAGATACATGGAGCGGGATCGGGCGGCGTTAGAGTCCTGTTGCCGTCCCTTTGCCACTCGTAGTGAAAGAAGCTGGCCGTCTGCGTCTGTGGTGCCAACGTGACACCAAACGTGAAGATGATGAGAAGCAGGGAGGCCTGGTTATAGAGCCGCACATAAGGCCGCGAGAAGGTGAAAATTAACAGGACGAGGCACAGGACCAGTAAGCTGGCCGTAGGGAGCAAGAAGGTTACGAGATCACACTGGGAGCTGTTGATCCCAAAGTAGATGCTCCAGAGGATCGCGGCAGTGAACAGGTAGAAGAGCACGTAACGGAAGCGCCTCTGCGTCTGCGGGAAGCACCTCTCTCTGCACGCCTCCTCCAGGATGGCCGAGTCAAATTTGGGGTCCCAGCACTGCGCGGCCGAGCGCTCGAACAGCTGCGGCACGGTCCTATGACTGCGCAGGCTGGTCATCACCGTCCTGCGGACGTCGGACTCCCCTGAGCTGCTGCAGCTGGACGAGATGCTGTACTTGCAGGGTTTGGGGACTCCCATCAGCCTCGCCTCGCCCGCACCCTTGCCCCCGTTCTCCGGCTCCGGGTGAGCGTCCATAACCCGTACGGTCAAACCTCCTCCTTTGCTGTCACAGCTGACCTCCGTGCTCCGGGTTGGTCGCTCCCACTGCTGTCGTGGAGATGCCATGACAAGTCAGCTCGGGGCCCGATTAGTCTAACCGCATGTCACTCGGGGATGCTTCGCAGAGAAAAGATGAAGGCGGATGGAGGGTAGAAGGCAAACAAAGCACAGTTTCTGAGCCCAGCCTAAGAGCAGACGTGTTCCCGTGCTCCTCTGAGCCCTTGGGTCTTGTGATGGACCGTCTCAGACTCTTGAGCAGTTCATTATCCAGGCTCGGGTTGCGTCAGCACTCAGATCCCATTATGCTCCGAGGCTCTGAGGCACTTGTGTGTACTTTTGCTCTTGCCAAGGCTGAAAATGCCGTTCATCCGCTCCGGCCTTCTGAGTAAAACACATCGCTTCGATTTGCCCTCAGGCCAACACACTCACTCCTAAATCACACTTATGCACAATTACAGGGCACAGAAACACTTTTAGCACCCCAGAAGTGACTAATTTTCTTTTTCTTTATCTTTGTAATCCTCTCTCGTCCCTTAATGTCACGGATTCCCTTTCCCTTCCCAAGCAAAGTCAGTGAAAACGAGCACAATCTTCATATTTACAGATGACGGACGCCTTTTCCTACCTGCAGCTGCTTTCGTTCGTTGCATGTTTTTCCCTATCCCTTGTTCATTAAATCGAGGCCTGGTAAGTTAGAAGTTTAAGGGAAATGAAAAATGGAGTTTACAACAACACTCCCCCCATTTTCGAGCACGTCAACTCCACACAGACGGTTCCCAAACTCCCTAACGTGAAATACTTCCCCTCACGCTGGCTCAAACGATCACTGTTTCAGCTTAATACAAGCAGCGAGACTGTTTTTAAGACATGGTAGTTTTTTTTTCCCTTTTTCTACGTCTGCGCTAGCCTCCAGAGCCCACTTAGCCCCTCATGCCCGTGCTGTGGAGAGGGGCATGTTGGGCCTATTCCCATGGAGGAGCCCCGTCCTTTCCTGAACTCCCAATCCGGATATCACCCCTCCGCGTCCCCGCGTTCAAAAACTCGCACGGCAGCCTGACGACTTCGACGAAAATAGCGTAAAAACAGCCGTAAAAGTACTAAAGTGACGTTCCCTTTAGCGTGAAGCTACAACACGGCTGTTCACATCTGGCTCTCACACACACACACACACACACACACACACTCTCATACACACACTCTCTCACACACACGATACCAAAATAACTGAAAACCGGAGCAGATCAACGTCAGCCCCGAACATACTGTGAGAATCCGGATAAAGTGAGGAAAACAACTTATTTTTCTTCTTTACCTCCACCGCCCGGACTCCTTTTATGGCTTAGTGGGCACAAATAGTCGACTGGCCTCCTTAAAAACCCCAAAATACCCAAACTGAGAGGAGTCTGATCCGGCAGCGTTAGTGTTTTCCACGGTGAAGTTGTCTCAGGCCGTCGGTCGGCTGGGCAGCGGCGGCGGCGGCGGCAGCTCGGAACGCCACGCGGAGGAGAAGCAGCTCAACCCGGCGTAGCTCCTCCATAATAACGGCCTCCTCCGACCAGCCGCTACATACAGCGGGGAAATACGAGACCCGCTAGCGTTAAATAATCCGTGCGGAGGCTCGGAGTGAGGGAGGCTCGGGGTGAGGGAGGGAGTGAGTTAGTGAGCGGCTGCCCTACTGGAGCTGTTCAGTCGTCTCTCTCTCGCTCCCCCTCTCTCCGTTGGCATGTCAGTGCCAGGCGACGCGCACACACACGCAGAGCCGCTTCTGCGCCTCTTCCGTCCGTTAGTTGGCGTGTTTTTCTGCTCCCCTCTCCGCGGAGCCCCGCCACGCCGAACCGAACTGCGCTCTGCTCTCAGCCCGGTGAGGAGGAGCGGGAGGACGGACACAGACAGAGCTCCTCCACCATCTTCTCTTCCCCAGCAGCGCTGGAAAAAACCTGGGGTGTGTGTGTGTAAGTGTGTGTAAGTTGGCCTCAACGTTTAGAACAGAGAGGGAGGGGGAGAGTGAGGGGGGCGAGACAGGCGGGAGCGCGCACACGAGGAGAGACTTCAAATGGCGGCGAGCACGCAGAGAGAGAGAATAGACGGAAGATGAGTAAAAAAGAAAGATGAAGAAGATAGAAAGAAGGAAAACGAAGTTAGAAAGACAAAAGAAGAAAAAGAGAGAGAGATGTAAAAACAGATAAAGAGGAGAGAATAAAGAGAAAATGAAATAGAGTGAGAGAAGATAGAAACAAGCAGAAAGAAAGGTGAAAGGAACGATAAAGAACAGGGGAGAAGACTTTAGAGAGAAGGGAAGAAGAAAGAGAGAGACTGAGAAAGAAAGAAAGAAAGTTAACGGAAAAGGAGTATAAAAGAAAAATGAAGGAGAGGAAAAGAAGATAGAAAGAAGGAAAATGAAGTTAGAAAGGAAATAAGAAGAAAAAGAGCGACATAAAAAGAGAGATAAAGAGGAGAGAATGAAGAGAAAAATGAACCCCTAACCCTAGAGATGAAATAGAGTGAGAGAAGATAGAAAAAAGGAGAGAAAAGGGAGAAAGGAACGATAAAGAACAGGGGAGAAGACTTTAGAAAAAAGAAAGAGAGCGAGAGAAGATGAACAAGGGAGAAGTTGGAGAGAAAGAAGAAAAGGGAGAGATGTAAAAACAGAGGGAGAGAATAAAGAGAAAAGTAGAGATAGGAAGAAACAGGGAGAAAGAATTATAGTATTAAAGAACATTATTATTATCATTATTATTACATTATTATTATTATTTTTGAGCCCTGTGTGTGTAACATATATATATATATATATATATATATATATATATATATATACATATCATGCACATTCAGTGATGTTGAGGTCTGGACTCTGGGGTGGTCAGTCCATCGTTCAGCTTCTTTGTTTGATGTGTCCGTCTCCTTTTCTCAGTGAGGTTCTTCTTGACAGCTACACATCCTTTCAGACCCACAGCGCTGAGTCGTCTTCTCACAGTGGAAGGATGGACAGAAACACCTGTGGATGTTTTCAGATCTGAAGCAGCTTGATTTTCTCCTCTCTCTCAGAGATGAAAGCTTTAAGAGCTGTTTATCTGATGGGGACAGTTTTGGTGTCTACCAGGTCTTCCAGGTGGTTGTTAGGCCCATTTTCTCTGGAGCTTTTAATCATTTTTGAGCTTATTTTGGAAACCTTTTTTGTTTTTTTTTATTTGTCTTTGTCTTTCTCTTCCCTTAAGCAAGTACTTTATCTTATGTATGTAACCTCCTTAAAATATCTCCTGAAAAATGAATAACTTGTACATTACGGTCGTTTTGACTGGAAGTGAAGTGGATGAAGGGTGGTCTGTGACTTTTGCACAGTACTTTACGTAACTTCCAACGTTGATACATAAACATTTGTAAAATGTTGTAATTGAGACCAAATCTACTTGGATAAGCATTACAGAGAAACATAATATCTAGCACAGTAGCCCAGGAGTCACTCAAAAGTTCTGAATAAGTACATCATCAAATTTCAGTTTGAAATATCTGTCAAAGTTAAACATCTTTCTGATGGCAATAATTTCTTTTTGAGCAAATATCTTGCGATGTTAATATGATTCCGATACTAACGCATCCCTATTTGACTAGCTATTAGCCAATGAACAAACACAGAGCTCAAATAAACAAACATTGCTCACTGCTGCCCTCTAAAGGTAACAGACCAGTCAGAAGTAGTAGGGGCAATATAGTTTTTTTTCCAGTGTACCAGTTGAAGTTCTTTTTAAGGTATTAGTTTTGTCATTACCGTTATACCGCTATGCAAATAAATGCTGATAACATGACGTACAAACAGTGCAAAACACACCGATTCCTTCACCTCTCGTGTAGTGAGCTGAGGTCAGTTAGTCCAGTTTGTTGCCAAAGCAGCAGATTATAATGAGTTAATGAGTTAAATGGGGGAAAAGAGAGTGGAAGGAAAAGCCAGTCTCTTGGGGTTATGTGTTAGCCAGTATCCTAGCATGGAGTCTAGCTGGCAACCCATGTGCACCGCCGCCAATGGTGCTCCTCGCTCAGCCAGCTCCTGTCAGGCGATGCCACGGTCTCAGCCTACAAACTGAGAGGCTCCACAGCTTCTCAACTAAAACCGATAGTGTGAACAGCTTGTAGTATTTACTAAATTCTAGCAGCGTCTGATGCTCGTAGATTAAGAGATGCACATACAAGAGAAATGACTTTCGGACGTGAAACAACATTCAGCACCACTCAGAGAAGCCACTCTGGACTTTACATACACTCCCCTTCATCTCATAAGGGTTAGAAAGCATTATTGACATCCGTCTATATATCGTTCATTTCTGTTTTCACTATTTTGCACCGAAAAAATAGTTTAGATTTATTTCAGCTGTTAAATATGGTTCTTATTAAAAGTGAAGGATATCTAGAATAATATGCCACCGCTAATCTACTAAAAAGGTCTACTTAAGCATCCAAAATGGTTTTATTTGACAAAAATATACATAAATACACTATAACGTGATACATACCGAAACCATTGGTAATCTTAATTATGCCGTTATATACGTTTTTGCCACATTCGCCCACTACTAGATAGATGTTGCTTTAGTAAGGTTCATGGTGAATCTCAATTAATATGCTTTCCGCTTTCTTGTATTTACAATCGTTTGCCTCAAGCAAACAAATAAAAACACACCCAATTCATTGTTTGTTGCAATGTAAACATATGATTGTGAAAGCGAACAACTGTGGAAAATAATTGTGATAACCCGACACATGAACACACCTATACAGATACACATTATAATCTCATTAAGAACTTTCTTATATTATATAATATATAAACATACACCTGCATTCGAGCACAGCCCTTAGTGTTGTTTATGCACATTGTACACCGATCAGGCATAACATTATGTCCTTGTTTCTACGCTCATTGTCCATTTTATCAGCTCCACTTACTATATAGGTGCACTTTGTAGTTCTACAGTTACAGACTGTAGTCCATCTGTTTCTCTGATACTTTGTTAGCCCCCTTTTACCCTGTTCTTCAGTGGTCAGGACCCCCATGGACCCTCACAGAGCAGGTACTATTTGGGTGGTGGATCATTCTCAGCACTGCAGTAACACTGATGTGTGTTAGTGTGTGTTGTGCTGGCCTGAGTGGATCAGACACAGCAGTTAGGCTGGAGTTTTTAAACACCTCAGTGTCGCTGCTGGACTGAGAATAGTCCACCAACCAAAAACATCCAGCCAACAGCGTCCTGTGGGCAGCGTCCTGTGACCACTGATGAAGGACTAGAGGATGACCAACACAAACTGTGCAGCAGCAGATGAACTATGGTCTCTGACTTTACATCTACAAGGTGGACTGACAAGGTAGGAGTGTCTAATAGAGTGGACAGTGAGTGGACACAGTGTTTAAAAACTCCAGCAGCACTGCTGTGTCTGATCCACTCGCACTAGCACAACACACACTAACACACCACCACCACGTCAGTGTTACTGCAGTGCTGAGAATGATCCACCACCCAAATAGTACCTGCTCTGTGAGGGTCCATGGGGGTCCTGACCACTGAAGAACAGGGTAAAAGGGGGCTAATAAAGTATCAGAGAAACAGATGGACTACAGTCTGTAACTGTAGAACTACAAAGTGACCCTATATAGTAAGTGGAGCTGATAAAATGGACAATAAGCGTAGAAACAAGGACAAGGTCATAATGTTATGCCTGATCGGTGTGTGTTCCGGCACAGTACCTTTTTATTGCTGCAGTAACGCTGCTATTTCAGTCATATGAAATTTCTGTCCATTGCACAGGGTAGCGCTGTCGCCTCACACCAAGAAGGGCCTGGGTTCGATTCCCCGGCCGGGTAACCAGACTCCTTTCAGTGTGGAGTTCTTTCCGTGTCTAAAGACATGCAGTCAGGCCAATTAAAGATACTAAATTGCCCCTAGATGTATGTCTGTGTGTCTTCCCTGTGATGGACTGGAGGCCTGTCCAGGATGTTTCCTGCCTTCCACCCAATGACCACTGGGATAGGCTCCAGCACCGCCTGCAACCCAGGAAGATAAGCTGCTTAGAAAGTGTGTGTTTGTGTGTGAGCTCGACTTATTTTCACTTAGAAAACCAACAAGTCATTTGATCTGAGGCGCCCAAACATCTGCAAACAAATTATACGTCCATAAGTTTGTGGACACCTGCTCATTCAATGTCCA
The DNA here is from genome assembly GCF_904425465.1 of Colossoma macropomum. Taxonomy (NCBI): domain Eukaryota; kingdom Metazoa; phylum Chordata; class Actinopteri; order Characiformes; family Serrasalmidae; genus Colossoma; species Colossoma macropomum. Next base: position 3,100,552 of record NW_023496051.1, read on the forward strand.
AGGGTATTAACCGGTTGTTGTATCAACAGCCTCTGCTCTTCTGAGAAACCTTTACACTAGATGTTGGAACATTGCTGTGAGGATTTGATTGCACTCAGCCTATAGAGCATCATTAAGGCCCGCTACTGATGTTGGATGATAGAACTGATCCTAGAGGTGTTGCTCCATCACTCCGGAGAACATGGTACCACTGCTCCACAGTTCAGCGCTAGGGGGGCTCTATACACCTTGCCACTGGGCATGGTGACCTTAGGCTCATGTGTGGCTGCTCCATAGTGTCCCATTCTATTGGCAGAGCTTTTCTACAGAGATTACAGAAGCATTTGAACACTTGAGCCAACTTAAAGTAGCTGAATTCACTAATTAGGCCCAATCACATTTTTTCTTCTTTTTACCCCTACCCCTTGTTTTCGAGTGTCACCCTAACCCCTTACAAGGGGTAGTGGTTGAAATATTGCCCTAAGAAATGGGACAACCCTCAAAAAAAAACAAAAAAAAAAAAGCATTGCTTCATTAACAGCTACTAGCGCTGCTCTGTAGGCGACCCTGCCAGTCTGCAGTGACAGCAGAGGAGGGTAAAGTTCAGCTCCTCACTGCTGGGCTTTAGTTACATTTAGGGCATCATTTGCCTTCAAAGAGGGGGCGATTATTTATTATCACCACCCCTAATTCTTCAGTGATGTGAAGCTGAAGTCCGATATTCACCAGCTTCTTGTTTGAGTTTTCCCGTTCCACCTTAAATGGTGCAGCAGTTACATTCTGGTGCTTCAGGCATCAGAACTGCTGGACTATTTAAGGTGGAATGGGAAAGTTAGCTAGCTAGCTACTGAGACATTAGCATAATTTTAGCGAATTCTTATGCTTGTTATGAAGAAAACGACCATAATACACTGAAACGACATTAAACTAAGATAATACAGTGGTTATCGTAATTTTTTAACGGAGAAAATTTGTGGGTTTCTTTGGTCTCTCGTTCAGCCATCTTGCCGGTTTTTCTTTTTTTCTCATATCACTCTGTTTGGAGTCTCTGAAAAACCTCCGTTTGGAGGGCCATGTAGTCCGAACACTTCACCCTACCCCTTCTATCTCAACAAAAATCGGGTCACCCTGCCCCTAGACATGAACACGCAAAACAGAGGGCTAAGGGCCAAGTGGTAGGGCGAGGGGTGAAATGGGACTGGGCCTTAGACAGGTTGTCTGAATACTTTTGGATATATACTGTATCCATAAGGGTTTCTGTGTGTTCCCTCACAGCTGAGGGTCACAGCCGGACAGAAACTTGGACCAACCAGTCATAAATTCATTCCAGCTGATATCACCCTGCTATGACCCATTTAGCCTGAGTTTTTCCAGATAACTGTCCCAGGTAACAGTATCTCAGCTGACTGACCCAATAGTCTGCTCACCGGGGTCATCAGGGTCAGATGAAGAAAAGTGCATGTTAGGCTTGTTATTGTGAAAAGCTGATGTGGTGGTAGGCCTTAAAAATGGCACACGACGTTGAACATTCATTCTGAAAGCATTTAATCGATCACGACACCTGATATTAGTCTTGGTGACACATTTAGGAATCCAGTTTTTACTCTTTTGTTGTAATTCAAAACTAGTCTGAGTGTGTGTGTGTGTGTGAACGAGTCCACAGCATGGCTGTAAAAACGCATCTGTCCAAGACCAAAGGTGACTGCTTCATATGATGCAGGGGAGTTTCATAATTTCCTTATTACAGTAATAACAGCAGAAACTTCCAATGACACCTGATGCCCCCTGGTGGACATCTTACGCCATGTCATAATTTCAGGGAGAATGGGCCCTGAATGTGGCTCAAAGCACTGAAATGTTCAGATTTCTCACTCGATCTTGATTTAGCTGCATGCAAAATATCATTTTGTGCATCCATCCCTCCATCAATCCATTCATCCATCCACTCTTTTCGGCTGCAGAATCAAGACACGGTCTAGGACAGAAAAACACAGCTTTAATGTGATGCTATATTTCACATGCAGCACTAGAAACATTCAACGTCAGTCACCACAATGAAACGATCAAAATTACTAATCATACGCATTACAGCTACCTCAAGTCACAATGTAAGACATGCTTTCTAAAAGAGCACAAGTCGACAAGCCCACCACTTACTCGAATATCAACGATGAAGATTAATAACCTGGTGCATTTCGTGGAAAGAAACAGTAAATAAATAAATCACTGGCAAACAGATGTGATTGAAAGAAACAAAAGAGTGGCTACATTCATAACACATCGCACTGGGAGCGCTGGTCTGGAATCAGCTCCTACCATGAATACCCAATGGAATACAGGTATACGCTGCAGGTCGAAGCTGGTTCTAGACCAGCAACTCTGATTAAGTTGATATTTAAATATTTATACATAAACCTGGATTATTTCTGCCGTATACATCAGCGACCTCTGAGAGTCTCTGTGTTCAAACTGCCTCCACTCCCTCTGGATTTCCTTCACGGCTCTGAATTCATGTTTTTTTTTCCTCTTCGTAGTTTCATCCCTCGTTCCTCTCTGTCAGCTGTTCCTTAATTAAATTATTCATCAATTCATTTGTTAATTCATTCATTCGTTCCCTTTACTGTCAAGCCGTTTGTCTGATCCCCCTTTCTGTCCATTCATTCGTATTTAACTATGTTATTCATTCATTCATACATTCCCTTTGAACTGTCTTCATTTCTCTCGTCCCATAATCATCATTCTTTATTCATTCAGTCATTAATTCGTTCAACCATTCATTCACACTTTTATCTGTTAGTTCATCCACGGTCATGTTTCTTGATTCATATGTTCAATCGTTTGTTCATTCATTCATTCACTTGTTCACTGATTCATTCATTCACTCCCTTTACTGTCACCCCATTTCTCTGATCCCCCTTTCTGTCCATTCATTCATTCATCCATATATTTGTCATTTCATCCATTTGCTCATTCAACTATGCATGCTATTCATTCATTCTCCCTTTGAACTGTCCTTTATTTCTTTCATCCCATAATCATCATCCTTCATTCATTCATTCATTGAACCATTCATTCTCACTTTCATCCGTTAGTTCATCCATTGTCATGCTTCTCATTCATTCGTTTACTTGTTCGTCTGTTCATTCATTCATTCATTCATTCCTGGTACTGTCATCCTGTTTCTCTGATCCCCTGGTCTGGTCATTCGTTCATTCATCCATCTGTACATTTGTTCATTCATCTATCATTCATGCATTTGTTCATTCATCCATCCATTCCTTCTACTGTCATCCATCATTTTTCTCACCCTAACCATTCATTCATTCAGTTATTCATTCACATTTTTAATTTATTAATCAATTTATTCATCCATCCATCCATCCATTCACTGGCTTGATGTCCAGTATGAACAGAGCCAGTGTGCACCCCTATTAGGAACATCACCCTACTCCCTCCTACTCAATCTTTCTCGCCCCTCTCTCTCTCTTTCCCTCACTGCCTCCGCCAGCGGTTCTTGGGCTTCTCTTCGGCTTGGGGCTTCTCCTCAGCTTGGGGCTTCTCCTGAGCCTTTGACTTCTCCTGTTTGACTGTCTCTTTCCTCTCGGTCAGGCTGCTGAGCAGAGCGGGCAGCTCCTCCCCGATGGCCTTCTCTATCTTCTGCAGCAGGCAACCTCCCGTCCAGCCGCACTGTGACTCCAGCCGCTTGAATCCACTCACTGGGTTCACCCCGAAGAAGTCCTGGTACACCTCGGGCTCTGGCAGGTCAAACTTGCTCACGTTGGCCTTGGCCAGCACAGATTTGAAGATGTAGAAGCGGTCAGGGTCGGCCGCGATGTCACGGAAAACCTCATCTGGATCAGCGAACCAGCCCAGCTTCTCGTAAAACGTTTGGAGATAGCGGTCCACCAGCAGGGCGTGGACGCGCACCCGGATGGCGTGCTGCCGAACGAAGGCGATCTTGTTCTCCAGTTGGTTCTCGATCACCTGGTTTAGGTCCTCCAGCAGGGAGATCTCCTCCTTCATGAAGAGGTCATGAATGGTGTCGGGCACATACTCTCGCGGCCAGAACGAGCTGACGTAGACGCGTGGCGGCTCGGTCACGTTAATCAGTGGTGCCATGCTCCAGAACAGGGCGCCATACACTCGCATCAGGTCCTGGGTGGCCAGGTTGTCTGCTTTGTTGAGGATAATGCGGATCTGAGACTCACGACCCTTCATCTGTTTGAAAAGCATCTCCAGCTCCAGGCCCACGTCCAGCTTGGTGGGGTCAAACACCAGGAAGATCAGGTCAGCTCGGTCAATAAACCACTGGCACACCTCATTATAAGGGTAACCTGCAGGACAGCATGTGAAGGGTTAATACTGGAGGTGTAAGTCTCTAAGCAACTATTCAACTTGATTAACATTCGGTTTAGTGCAAGTGTAAAATGTCTCCACGATTCAGCTCAATTCATTTACTTTGGCCATGATTCAGAAAGTTTTATTTGAAAATTCATAAACGTGATTGGAGGGCTTGAAAGTACCCTGAGATTTTTTGTTTGGCCAAATAAATAACCACAGATTTTATGCAATCTTATATGGTATAGTATATATGTACTTATAAAACGGATAGTTCCGGTCCTAAAATCTGATTGGCTGAGCCGCATTCGAAACTGTTGTAAAATCCACAATATACCACGGCTCTGACCTCCTCACAGCGACTGAACTCTGTATCACTGCGCCACAGCACGAAAAACCCTTCAGCTGTTAATGGATTAATCTTTGACTCTAATGCTGATCACACAGAGCACCGAGTGAACTGATGAAGTAAGAACCCGTTTTTGTTTAAACTGAGGGGCTGAAAACTTATATTCTTATCTAGAACCGGGCTGGTCAGCTAGCTAACAGGCTAAAAGATAGCAAACATGCTAAACAACTCCAACATTAATATCACAGGCTTGAATTAAAGCACTCACGATATGATTCACTGAAAAACGGCAGTATTAAAGTCTAAAGAATGAACCTGAATGTCTCACACACTCCAAATGTCCATGTTTCAGTCAGAAGTAGCGTCAAACCCAGCCTGAATCCCAAACGGCTCCGTACTCCCTAGATAAATAGTGAGCTGTGTAACGTTAAGTTTAGAAATTCTATCTTCTGCTGTCTGATACTGCACTGCCTGTCGAGTATGAATGTGTATGAATCCCTAACGACCATTTTTAGCTATATTTTGCATTGTTGGGCTGCAGGAGTCAGTATTTAAATTCTTATGTAGTGCACTATGTAGGGAGCAGGGAGCCATTTGAGATTCAGCCCCAGTGTGAGAAAAGTGGCGTCGTCAGACTGGCGGAAGACTCACGGTGGTGATTTGGTGACCAAAAAGTACTTATAAACTAAAAGTGTTTGCATTAAACAGTGCTGTGTTATCAAATGTTCACTGTTAGACGAAAAAAGTTTAAAAAAACACGAAATGTCGATGTGCGACCGCATGTTCTTCTCCTCATTCAGCGGTCAAAGGTTGCTTAGCAACGATACCACACTCTAAAGGAACTACATTTCTTGGCGGAATACTTGTTAATATCCATTATTATTAATAATAACTTAAATAATTATCTAAAATATTGTGTATATTTATGTTGGCCGCTGTTTTATAAAAGCAATAAGCCACTTGAGGCAGTGCATTACTGCGATTTTATCATGGGAAAGGAAGTATTATTCTGCTTCTCAACGTGCCTAACAACACCCTTCCCCGTGATAAAATCGCAGTAACCCACGGCCTCTTATGGCTTATTGCTTTAACATAACTAATTATATACAGTGTAGTGTTTCTATAATACCAGCAAACATATCTGTTTAACATATTAATATATAATAATATTGTTATAAGGTTCATATTCCTTAAACCGGATAACAAGCAATAAATTCATGCTGTATGATGATATTCTGACAGTTAGTACGATAATTAAATAAACAAGCACTTTACATTCATCATCAGACCCAAACGCACAGTCATCTTTAAAATAGCTTACAGTGTCAGTCCCGTAGGTGTGAATGTTGGTTTGTTTTTTATGTAATGTCTCTGTTTACATATGTTTGTGTTTGCTAGGTGGGTGTGTTTTGTGTGTTTTTCTCTGCATGTGTTTATTTATTTTATTTTTATTTATATATCAAGGACACATTAATCAACCCGAAGGTAAGTGAATGCTATGTATGTTTGGGTTCTTTGTCACCTCTTTCCTGCTGCTTGCGGTTCTCGATGATTCCAGGTGTGTCCACAAGGGTGACCCGTTCCAGCAACTTGTGAGGCATCTCGATGCCTATCAGCTTCTCCAGGAAGCCCTGACCAAACTTCTCCAGCGGTGAGAATGAGCGGGAGCTGTCAGCTGCCATGACGATGCCTTCGATGGTGCGTACCTTCTCGCCGTGCATTATGACTGTGTACTCAGAGGTGGTGGGCTCAGCACCTGAGGGAGGGAGTGGAGGGGTGAAAAAAGCAAAGCAAAGAAATATTAGAGCAACAGTTTGTCAAGAACTCCAAACATCACATGTTTGATGAGCAAAAGTCAAAACTAAATTGCAAATCTAAAAACAGCTGTTTTAGCCGTCTTGAGCCTGAATTATGTCTATACTTTTGTCCAGGTTTACAGATAACAGTATTAAGATTAAATGACCCCTATTAGTCCCACAATGGGGAAATTTCACCTCCACATTTAACTCATCCATGCAGTGAAACACCACATACACACTAGTGAACACACACACTAGGGGGCAGTGAGTACACTTGCCCTATCTGCAGTGCCCGGGGAGCAGTTGGGGGTTAGGTGCTCAAGGGCACTTCAGTCATGTACTGTCAGCTCAGGGCATCAAACCGGCAACCCTCCAGTCACAGGGCTGGTTCCCTAACCTCCAGCCCATGACTGCCCCCATAACATGTGCCAGGAACATAACATTCCCCCATAACATGTGCCATGTCATCCATAACATGTGCCAGGAATCAAATAATCAAGTCTACTTGACATTACAAACAACTTGACATGGTTTGAGGCAAATGTGAGAGGATTTAGACATGAGATTTACATGATGCTAATTAGTGGAGTATAAACTTCCATTACTAGTAGCTCTAGTGCAAAACTAAAGAATCAGACTTTAGGCAACAAACGTGACTTGGCCAATTGAATGTCTGTTTGGATTTTGTGGAAACATCGCTTTAATACAAGATACAAGAGTACTGTCAGATACTATAAGGAACAGGATGGAAAAAAATCAGTTCCAGGATCCTGATATTCACCAATCAGGCATAACATTATGACCACCTCCTTGTTTCTACGCTCATTGTCCATTTTATCAGCTCCACTTACTATATAGGTGCACTTTGTAGCTCTACAATTACAGACTGTAGTCCATCTGTTTCTCTGCCCCCTGTTCTTCAATGGTCAGGACCCCCATGGACCCTCACAGAGCAGGTACTATTTGGGTGGTGGGTCATTCTCAGCACTGCAGTGACACTGACGTGGTGGTGGTGTGTTAGTGTGTGTTTTAAACACAGTGTCCACTCACTGTCCACTCTATTAGACACTCCTACCTTGTCAGTCCACCTTGTAGATGTAAAGTCAGAGACGATAGCTCATCTGCTGCTGCACAGTTTGTGTTGGTCATCCTCAAGTTCTTCATCAGTGGTCACAGGACGCTGGTCACAGGACGCTGCCCACAGGACGCTGTTGGCTGGATGTTTTTGGTTGGTGGACTATTCTCAGAGGTGTTTAAAAACTCCAGCAGCACTGCTGTGTCTGATCCACTCAGACCAGCACAATACACACTAACACACCACCACCACGTCAGTGTTACTGCAGTGCTGAGAATGATCCACCACCCAAATAGTACCTGCTCTGTGAGGGTCCATGGGGGTCCTGACCATTGAAGAACAGGGGGCAGAGAAACAGATGGACTACAGTCTGTAATTGTAGAGCTACAAAGTGCACCTATATAGTAAGTGGAGCTGATAAAATGGACAATGAGTGTAGAAACAAGGAGGTGGTCGGAATGTTATGCCTGATTAGTGCATGTATTAATTTGTTTTGTTTCATTCTCTCTCTCAGACAATGAAAGTGAGGCAATAATAAAGCAACATTTCATCATTACCTGTGTAGAGTTCTTGCGGGGTGTCATGGAGGCCCAGCAGGTAGTTGATCATGGTGGACTTGCCTACACTCCAGGGCCCCAGGAACAGCACCATGGGTTTGGAGGCGATCTCGGCATCTACGACCCAAACAGCAGCATTAGCAAAGCAAGTGGTTACTCACTACTGCTGTTCGCCACAAGAGGGCGACACTTCTGTCCTCAATTATGGAGATCAAGGAAGTGGCTAAAGAACACGTTTTTGATTTACATTCGTGGTATTTGGTAGATACAGAGCTTACAGAAGACAGAACTTCTGTCTACTTGGAAGAACTCGTCTTTATGTCAGTGCAAAAGGCCAGAGTTGAAGAATTGGGCCAAGCTACTGATTTGATGAGCTATGTTATTTCTCATCTTCACGTCATGAAGAAATAACTGGGCCTCATCAACAAGGCAGTAGCTTCTCAGTAGTGTTACAAGACATTTACATGAACTACCACTTTAAATCCTCCAATTTTTGAGATGATCTAAATGTTATGACCTCCTTTGAAGTAAAATTAAACCAGGCCTGCACTCCTTCTGTAGGAAATCAGATCACATTTCAGGCCACTAAGGCACTGTTTGGATTTGGGCTGCTAAACTGAGCTCTGCACACCGGAGGAAATCATTATATTACATTATGGGATTTCCTCACAGCAGACTCTGAATGCTATCTGGGGCTGTTACAGTGCTAAGTACAACTGTGTCGGTGCTGTAGTAGATAAGGCCAAGAAAGTCAGAAGAGATTCACCTGAGACCTCGTGCTGTCTGAGCTCCTTGTATTTGTACGCCTGCTCCACAGGCTTAATGGCCGTGTGATAAATATGCTGCAGCTTCTTCAGGGTGGCTAGAGAGCGAGAGAGAGGAATGAATAAAAAGACAGTGAAAAGGAGAGGGGAGAGAGGAGAGTAATCAATATTCTGTCTCTGTGCTTTCATCATCCTAAATATGTTAACGGTACAATGAAGACAGATCGAGAGAGAAGAGGAAGAGCCGACAGAAAGCTGAAGTAAGATGATGAGGCTGTGTAAGATTAGGTGCAGGTGTGGGTGGTCATTCTGAGCAAATGAAGCCCAAAGGAAAAATAATAATGTCTTCACAGAGTTGTACAGCCTCCCGAGTCAGATTAATTACACACACTCTTCACCAGGTCTGCCTTCTTTATTAAGACAAGCAAGATTATTAAGACTCTGTTATTCAGACGGTTTTGCTCCCTGGAGTGATTTCTATGATGAATACGCAGAGATACGGTCCAGCGAGTGAATACGCTCCTATTAATCAGAGTTCGGCCGGCTCTGCTTTGCCAAATTCTTCTTTTTTGAAGTAAATGTTACGGGAATATGGAGAGGACAGAGCAGTGAGTGCCGGGCAGCGCTGTAGTGAGTCAATGGGAGAGTCCTGAGAATTCCCGGTGGGCCTGCTTTGGGCTGGTTACTGTGAACTATGGTCTAAGCACAAGAACACTCAGACAAACTACACGTGTTACATCGAAGTGCATATCTGTAGTAATTTAGGGGTTAAATCAGCAGCCCCCACCCTAAGTGGTACAGCCCTGGTTTGCTGATGAAGCTGAAATTAGCTTCTGATTCTCATTTCCTGTTCCACCTCAAATGATGTAGCAGTTACATTCAGACGCCTGTATAGGTGTTTGCGTGTAACTGCACCACTATAAGGTGGAACGGAAATTTGAACAAGAAGCTAACATCAGCCTTGAGAGATTAGCGTATTAAATTCTGCGCGACGATGTGAATCTGGTGCTGACTGACACGAGGTCATTATTTTTTTAATCGATGCAGCAACTTTTCATATGTTAATTATGTGAAGATGGACAGCAGCAGCAAGAACTGCAAAAAAACCGAGGCGGTCGAAGACGAGAATGAAAAAGCTACTTAAGGAGGAAGAGGACATATCCGAGCAGGTGGACAATGAGAAACAGTGACATTAACTTTCTTAGCTAGCAATAGTTTGTAGCATATTGACTGTCTTGATTATGTTACATTTAAGACAAAAGCTTTCACCAGTGTTTTATCACTAGTGAGCCACCTTTGTTATTTCAGTGTAACATTTAAATAATAAAAAGTGAAAATATGAAAATGTGCAGATTTTAGAAATAGTTAGTTTGCACGAAGGCAGTGCAGTGTGCACTGAGATGCAATGCTGTGTGCATTAAGAGTTAAGAGTGGTGGGCTGGTCTACATCATGAAATTCCTGGTCTGAAAACACTTCCCACTCTAGCTCTGGTGCTGGGAATGTTCTGTTACTCTGAATAAGTCTAAATTGTGTACAGTGCTCTCAGTGGCACTTATTTATCAAAGCCATGTATGGTCAAATCTAATCATAAACCATGTGTACACTAATTTCACTGACCTGAAATGTTTTTTTTTGTGGTAAAAATCATTACCAGTCAATTAAATCCGTAAAAACAAAAACATAAAACAACCATGAAAATAAGTCGGTCTTTGTATGTTACTATAATGGTAGGCGATTGTCAACATTAATAGTTTGTAAAGTGGAATTTGCAGACTTTCTATCCCGCCTCTTTTAGTTATTGTTGCTATGTCCGTTAAACTCTCAGTTCAGCCTACCTGGCAACATCCACAATACTTGAAGATGAAGTTTAGATGAAGAAGTTTAGCAGCACAAAGAAAAATTTATTTAAAAGCACATAGAGGAGTATTTTACTATTTAATACTAAACTGGCTTTACAAGACGTTCAGTGCGGACACATAAAATACAAATGTTGGCCGATTTAAATAACTTAAAAAAGGATTTTGGAAAGTTTACGTAAATAAAACCAGGGAATCTTTTACCAACTGGGCACAAAAGCATCAGGTTTTCATGTCTAATAAGGAAAAGCTGCTCCTGCAGGTGACATAATGCTAAAGCTAACAATGGATTAACAACTGAGGAGACACTGAGGGCACAACGTCTTTCAAATATCACAATGTTAAATATAGGAAGCGAGTGCCTGTAACTGGATGTGGCAGAAGTATGGATTTTTTTGGAAGTGTATGTGTGTGTATATATATATATATATATATATATATATATATATATATATATATATATATATATATATATATATACACACCCAAAAAGTATATATACATCCAACAACTTTATCGAATAATGCATTTATGTCAATATCGTGCAGCTCTAACCGGAGGCCCAAGTTTAACATAAGAGGCCTAAATTGTTTAAAATAAGTGGCCATATTGTGTCCCCACAGCTGATTATGAAGCTGATTCATTATTGTGTTCAAATCACCTCACGGTTAATCAGATGTAGTTTGTATGTCGTTACAGACACTCAAATCTGTGCTTGTTTCTATGCTTTAATTAGAGCCAGGGCCTCTTGTGTATTAATGTCTTGAACTCTGTGCATAATTACATTTTTAATCTTAAGACATATTATTGGGTACCTACCACAAATTATACACTGGCTATTATGCAAGTTATGTAATTGTGTTGTAGTACTGGAGTCTCAACACTGAATGGACTTTGTCTCTGTCTTGGTCTTGAGGTAAGGTAGACTCAGAAATTGTCGTCGAGACCACCCGAGTGTGATGCTTCCATTTGAGGTAATTGGAAGCTGAATTATTACTGAATATCAACAAAACCAAAGATTGTTCTTCATAGTGATGCTCATGCTAATCAGTGAAAGTGCCAAACCTGAAAACTTCTCAGATGGCTCAGTTATGGCGAGTCGAAGTGTGTCATCGATGTGAGACCGATCCCTCGTCTTAGGACCCTCTGCTGCTGTCTTCCCCACTGCCAAACAAAAGGACAAAAAGGAGAGACTCCTGAATGTTCACGGTCAGGCTCCGCCCACAGGCCACGCCCACAAAGTTGTACTTTTGTAGCAACTGCTGCTTGTTGGACAACCGTTACGGTACGCTGGCAAAATCTCATTCAGCCTACTGAATCGCTTCATAACATTCAGTTTCCTGTTTAAAACACTCTACTACCAAGCTGTCCTATACTGTTGCAGCCAATCAAAAAAAAGCAGGTTGGAAAAGACAACCAATTTCAACCAAATCTACTCTAACGGTGTGACACATAGAAATAAAATATTATTTGAAATGTAAGCATATAACAAAAAATGAGTTGCATGCTATAGTTCCTCATTATGCTGGCTGTACACAGAGAAACTTTCATGCAACTAGTTGCACGTTCTGAGTTACATGCAACATTATTTTGGTGCAACATGACAGTTACATGAAGCAATTTAAAAACAATCAAAACTGTATGCAAAACATTCAGTCACTCTACTAAACAGACAGATTAGCAGCATATTTTTTGATACATATCATTCTTGTTACAAAGTCATCTGCAAGATGGAATTTACATATTTGCTGCATGTTGGTACAATTTTTCCATCATTGCTGATATCTTTATTTCTGTCTTTTAACTACATACCTATGATTCTTTACAATGTATTTGACTTTTAAATCTGTTCTGTGAATATTAGGCCTATGAAAAGGTAATGGGCCTTATTCACCCACTGTTCTTAAGAAGAAAGTTTTCTCTTAAAACTCACTTATGCAGTTTTCATTAAGATTCTGACATTCACCAATGTTTTCTAATCTACATGCACTCAAGAACTGTGACCAGTTCTGCAGTTTAGGACCTTTTCTCAAGAACAATTTTAAGAAAAACACTTGGGAAGATATTGGTGAATGAGGCCTAAAAGTAGGTATTGTGGTTGTACTTGATTTCTTGCACATCCTGACCTAGAAGCACCACAAGTGATTGAGGAGTACATCTCAGTCTCCTCTTCTGTAATAATTTTAATCCTTCACATCCCAAAGGAATCTGAGCTCTGTGTAAATTAGGGGTGTCAAGAGAGGAGAAAATGGATCTAGCTATGTAGATCTCGATAACAGCAGGCTAACAAACAAGAACAGGAATAAACGCTGGCACAGGCAGCCGTTTAAACAGCTGTTACTGTTAGCAGACTAGTTAAGCTGGTTGGTTACAGAATTGTTTCGAGCAACTCATGTTTGCCATCATGGCTCAGGTAACTGACAAAATGAAAAACTACCAACCTTACATAAATCTATTGTTCCAGTGAAAGATCGTTTGAGATCGTTCGGCATGATTGCACGATTCGTAATTGCCATTTTGATTGACTGTTTCATAAAACTTGTTTTATGAATTTGAGACATTTGCAACTGTTGCAGATGAGTTTCAAGTGATGTTGCAGTACACTTTACATTATGCACCTCAAGTAAAATTTAGTTTCATGTAGGTTTCAACTAAAGTTGCATGTAAATTTTATGGTATTAACCAGCCTTAGGACATCTGAGCACTCCAACAATTACCGAACCTGCAAAATGTCTAACATATTAGTTTTTACTGTTTATGAATCATCTAATCAGTTGCAGGGGTGCTGGTTCTGAGTTACTGAGATACGTGCTGTAAGTGTTATCATTTGTGTCATAAAAAATATTCATAAAGATCATGTAAATTAAGCCATCTTCTTACAGCAGGCCTGAGAACATGTTACCAGTGGCCATGGGTCTACTGGGTCTCTGGGGCTATTTCTGGTGGGCTTATTTCAGAAGTAAGGTTATTTCTGGGGCACCTTTGACTGGGGTGTCAGGTTCTAGAGCACGGAGAGCAGGGAGGACGAGGCGTTTCTGTTTTAAAGCGGCGCTGACATTCTCTACACAGACGGAATCTACGAGTGCTCTTACTAAGCAGCTCTAGTTCTTCGATGTGTGAAATCCAAGCTTTAGTCCTTTCTATAGACACATGGTAGTGTAGAGTAAAGGCTGTTACTGATGCAAATGGGAGACAAACTCCCTATTAATATTGTTGATTTCAGTTGGTTCAGCAGGTGTCTGCAAACTTTGGACATACAGCAAATAAACAGAAAGTCTTATTGCTAGCATGTCTGCACACTTCTGGTATATTTGAGCTGTCTTAATGTATCTTAATCCTGCGTTCACATTACCAGGTTGAAGTGGCACAAATCCGATTTTTTGGCCCTAATGTGACTCAGATCTGATCTTTTCAGAGCTGTGTGAACAAATCTGATCTTTTCAAATCTGACCTGAGCCGTTTTCATATGTGGTCCTAGATCGGATACATATCTGACCTGTGGCCATGCGACCTTAATGTGACGCTCAGATCTGAATTCATGTGCTTTTTTTCCCACTGCACGTGACCATCATTCAGCGTTACCATGGCAGCAGCGCCGAACAGAAGTTAAAGCCTGTAAACGGTGGAAAAGCAGCTCATCTCACCTTTTTCTCCTTCGTCTCGCTCTAATAATGAAGCTGAGAGCTGATCAGAGTTAATGATCTTCTCAGCGAAGCTCGTTCTGCTCGTTAGTTTGTGCTGCTGATGAACGTGATTCATTCACGTGACGTTACTGAGTAGGATGAGCTCATTAGGGTCATTTCAGGACGCCGGTTCGTCACATTCATGAAAGATTGGAATCAATTGCCTAAACGAGAGTGAACCATCGTGTCAGAGAGATCGGATTTGAGCAAAAAATCAGATTTGAGCAATGAGGCTTGGTATGTGAACATAGCCTTAAGGTACAAAATGACTTGTACCCTTGAGTGGTACTTAAAAGAACATACAAGTCCCTTTGAAAAGGGGACATTTTTTGCACTACAGTTTAGTCACATAGGGCACATAACTGTAAAATGGGTACAAAAGACAGGCACAGAAGTCGACTTGCACTGTAGACTGCTCTGTTAAAATTTACAGCCCAAGCAATAAGCCTTTGTAATTTATTTACTATAACAGGAATTAAACTATAACACAAATTATTGTAGTTATACATGCAATAACATTTGGATTCAGCTTACATTCTGCATCAGCAGGTTTCAGTTTGCACTACTGACTTTGTTAATTTGTTAAGAAATTAAGAAACATAATGAACATTAAAAACTGACAAAAAAAGGCAAAAACACATGCCATTGTTTGGACGATACGTTACTGTTCATGAGAGATCTAAACGATCTCACGAGAGATTTCTTTCACATTGTTTGCACTGTGCTTGTGTGCTGTACCTTTCACAGAGCCTTTGGGTGTTGGTTTCTTTGTGGGCTTGTCCTCTGGCACTGCTTCCTCCACAGGAGGATCAGCTTCTGAAGGCAGTTCTTGCTTAACTTCCTCAGTGACTGGTTCCTCACCAGCAGGAGGGTTAGACTCTTCTATGGGGGCAGCATCTGCCATGAACTCTCCAGGGTTACTGCTGCTATCCGCAGCCGCTGAGGCCGTTATCTCTGCGGCTACCGCTTCAAACCCGAATACTCCCTGACGCTGAGGCTCCTCCACCGTCTCCTCTTCTGATACTGGTTCTTCCAAAACTTCCTCTTCCCCCTTTTGCACTGGCTCCTCTACAACTTCAGACTCTATAACCTCAGGTTCCTCTCCAGGAAGAGTCGTGGTGGTATCTAGTTCTGCTTCCGAAACCTCCTCTTCCACATCCTCAGCTTCTTCTGATGCATCCTCCACTGCAATTGATTCAGCCATCACCTCCTCAGATGCTTCCTCGTGTTCTTCGTTCCCCTGCAGCTCCTCGTTGTCTTCATTCTCTAACGCCTGCTCCTTGCTTTCCTCTTCTTGCTCTGACTCTTCTTCACCTACCACTTCACTCGCTTCGTCTGAAGCCACCTCCTCATCTTCCTCCTCCTCCTCACTGGTTACAGAATCCTCTCTGGAGGGTGCGTCCAGGTGTGGCCCGGCGGTGCAAGGCTGGCAGACGGTTCTCTCGGGTGCTGGTGTGTCATTGGAGGAACTCTGGGTAATCTCTTTGCTGCAGTCACAGCCCGAGAACCGGTCGCCCTCCTTCTGGAGCTGTAGACGCACCAGTGGCTCATTGTCGGGCACCTCACTCACCGAATCTGGAAAACACAGTGAACAAAGTCACTGAATATAGAATCGCTTTCTCAAATAAGCTGTTCCTTTTCCTGTTATGTCCCTGACTCTGAAACACAGTTTATGAACCATTCCTTGCAGTGTTATATGGCTATGACAAAGGCTGTGCATGCACCAGTATGGAAATTTTCACACAATTCTGAATTTCTCAAAATAACAAGGTCACATAGTGTCAGTAATGCTAAGCTCCAAAAGCTACTGGAGTTCCAAAAGAGCCAGTGATGTCCAAACCAATTTTAGAGAGGAACAGAGTTAGACTATACTATAAATAATACAATTTGACTTTGTAGATAAAATAGAAATCTCTGTCTAGTAGACCAAGTGGTAAAATGGCATAACTACCCCACATGTTCCCATTAAAATAGTTGGAAAAATAGTGTAATGTGCCTGATACTGTGTCTCTAGTCAGGACTGTGTTCTGGTGACCTCTCAATTCTACACAGTTTTGCTGGGTTGACCTCTTTTTTTGGAGTGGAGCCACACTGTCCTTTGTGTACCACCGTCCAGCCGTTTTCAACTCCAGTCCAAGGCACTCATTGACCTGCATGGTTTCAACTATTCTCTGCCCCAACACGCCTGATTCAGCTCATCAGGTAAATATCAAGCTCTGTTGTTTTTGTACTATTTTCAATGAAATATAGGGTTTAAATGATTTGCATATCATTGCATTTTGTTTTTATTTACATTTTGCACAGCATCCCAACATTTTTTGGAAATGGGGTTGTAAAAGTATAAAGTATAAATTAGTATTGGATAAATTCTGCAAAGTATTATTATGTTTTTCATTAAATTTATGCATGCACCTTGTGTATTGCAATGCTTTTCTCATTTCAGAATCATAAACAAATATTTATCTAAGCAACAAATAAAATAAAACTGCAATAAACAGAATAGAATAATAAAGAGCCAATGTGAAAGGAGCTGAAGAGATGTGTGTATATCTGTACATATGCCAATATGAATACTATACATATGTAGATCTGAGTAGACATATAATATAATAACTATTATATCGCTGCTGTCAGAAAAAAAACTCGTATCTCCATTTTTGTCGTTTTTTGAAAACGCCTGTTCCTCTTTACATTGTGTGTAAATTTCATGAAGAATGGATCAAAATAAACGGCCCAAAATGACTTGGAAAAAAGTCTGGTTCCATTGGCTTACATTAAAAGTAAAGTAGGTTTTTTCCTTCTCCTATAAAGTTACCATTTTGGAGATACGAGGTTTTCTTCCAACAACAGCGATATACAGAATATTACAGAATGCTATGAAAATTAGTAAAATAAATAAAAAAATACTAACACTTGTACAGTTGTGCAAATATGCATTATGCAATACAGTAAGGGAGGTTTGTTAGGTTCAGTTAAGGTTTAAAGTGCGAGGTGTCCACTGTGGTTAATGAGCTACAGCTCTGGGGAAAAAGCTGTTAGCATATCTAGTTGTTCTGGTTTTGATGGCCCTGAATCTTCTACCAGAGGGAAGTGCCTGGAAGAGGTCCAGGATTAGAGTGGTCAGCTGAAATGTTGCTGTCTCGCTTCATCATCCTGCTGTTGTAGATGTCCTAAAGTGTTGGCACGCTACATCCAATGATCCTCTCCGCTGTCCTGATTATGCGCTGGAGTTTGGCACATTCTTGTGAGGGTATAGGAACCAAACCAGACGGTTATGGATGATGTGAGGACGGACTCGCTGATCGCTGTGTAGAACTGGATCATCAGGCTCATCATCAGGCAGCTTGAATTTCTTCAGCTGTCTCAGGAAGAACATTCTCTGCTGTGCTCTCTTGGCTAAGGAGAGAGTGTTCCTCTCCCACTTTAGGTCCCTGGATATGGTGGTGCCCAGGAACCTGAGTGACTCCACAGTGGAAACCACAGAGCCATTAATGTTGGGGGTGGTGTTGTGCTTGAAGTTCACCACCCTTGGTAGTGGCAGTAATCCAATGACCCCATTCTCTCGTACTCAGTCTAATCTCTTTTAATGCATTTTATCTAGTTATTAACATACTGCATCTGCTTTGGCCTGTTGTCCACCACGTCCTTGTGTCTCAGCATGTTAACACCAGGAAAGAGATCAAGGTAACGGAAAAGAGACAATGTCAAATCCTTTGCTCTATTACCGTCACCTGACCACCGGCATTGTGTCAGTGACGTCTTTGTATCTGTTTCAGATCAGAATAGACTTTTGGTGCCCAGGCCAGAGCACGCTTGTCTCATGACATAATAAGGACTGGACCAAACGATCCCATGGGTCTGGGACAATTTGTCTTTGGAAGTAATGTCTCTGGATTACAAAACCATTTAGAGAGTACAGTGCAGAATTGGTTCTTGCAGCGAGTTCATTTTCCATCATGTAGACCTGAATGACGCTGCAAGAGTTATTATGTACCAGTGACAACTAATTGCCTAATTGTTGGACAAATTTTGCAGAAAGTGCAGATTCTAGCCTTTCAGTCCATACCACATTTGTTTGTAGATAGGTTATTTTATTATAATATGAATTACCCTTAAATGGCCCCCTTAAATGGCTCAGTGGCAGGCCCAAAGTTTTATCACACACTTCTATTACCTCAGCCAGTTTACACTGAACTCCCTGTAGTGACTGAATAATAAGCCTTAGTATGTCATACACCTGGGATTTTAAGGGGTTAAATGAATTTAATTCAAACTTGTATATTGCTTTCTACAGCAAATGCTGACACAAACAAGATGTATAGAAACGTGGATGTAATGAGCATCTCTAAAGGCCAGCATCGGGAAAAACTCCCTAAGAGCAAGAAGAACAAACACTGGAAGGAACAAAGACTCAAAACTCACTAACAGCATTAGGAAGAAACACCACAACGTACGATGTATTTATTATGAACACATTCCCAAAGTCAATTAAATGTGTGGTGTATTTCGCCAGTATTTCTCTCCTCTTGCTGTAAACTGGGCGATCCTAACAGTGGGTAATGTTTCTGTAAGCATTTCCTAACCAATCACAAAGATGACGTCTCTTTTTACAAATGACGTCTGTAAAAACATGAGAAGGAACCACTGAGAGGAACCAAGACTCAAAAGGAAAAACTTCAAGAGCATGAAGAAGAACAAATGACATAAACCAAGAATTGAGAGGAAAAACTCTGTAAAAACAAGAACCACAGAAAGGAACCAAGAATCGAAAGAAAACATTCCCTAAAAGCATGAGGAAAAACCACTGAGTGGAACCAAGACTCACATGGAAAAACTCCCTAAGAGCATGAGGAAGAACCAAAAAGAGGATCCAGTACGTAAAGGAAAAACTCTGTAAGAACTTGAGGAAGAACAATTGAGAGGAACCAAGACTCACATGGAAAAACTCCCTAGGAGCATGAGGAAGAACCAAAAAGAGGAACCAAGATGTAAAAGGAAAAACTCCATAAGAGCATGGGGAAGAACCACCGAGAGAAACCAAGACTTGGCAGCAAAATTACCAAGAGAATTATTCCAATTTTGAATGAAGAAATGAGCCTGAGCATTAAACAGAGTAATTCAGCTCAAACAAACACCGGTTCTATAAGAAAATCATTGATTACAGTTGGAAGAGAACATGTTAACATGAACTTGGCAGATGTACAACATCCAGAACAGATTAAGAGTTCCTGCATATATTAGCATTTATCTGCGACTGTAAACTGAATGTAAATGTACAGCAAAATGACAACAATTAGCAACTAAGTTGAATTGTTCCAACTTGTAGAGAACGTTAAACAGTGTGCAGATGACCTTACTGTTACTTTTAAGGTGCACTGATAAACCTGATACTGTGCACTGTCTAAATGCCATGACATATAGCGGGACCACTGGGACCAGTGCAGTGACCCCAAGCATCTGCAGTGGACAGTGGAGAATGAGGCAGCGTGAGTGTGCTGGATGTATGTCTGGATAGCAGAGCTTGATCTCTGCTCTGTGAGCAGCTCTAGTTTCAGTCCAGGGCTATAAAGGGATGCTTCTGCATAGTGACAGTCTGCTTCTCGACTTCACGACACAGGCCGAGAAACTTCAGAGCTGGCTCCGAGTGTGCTGCCAGCACAGTGTTACGTGGAGAGCGTTCTAAAGGTTCCGTGGCCTACAAGAGTCATGTAACCTTCAGGTGTCTCGTCTTATGCTATACTATTTAAATGTAGTTACATAACGAATTACATTTACGCTTATTCACATTTTGTATCAACAGGCTCAAATCTGTCATTAATGTGATGAACCGGCGTCCTGAAATGACCCTCATGAGCTCATCCTACTCAGTAACGTCACGTGAATGAATCACGTTCATCATCAGCACAAACTAACGAGCAGAACGAGCTTCGCTGAGAAGATCATTAACTCTGATCAGCTCTCAGCTTCATTATTAGAGCGAGACGAAGGAGAAAAAGGTGAGATGAGCTGCTTTTCCACCGTTTACAGGCTTTAACTTCTGTTCGGCGCTGCTGCCATGGTAACACTGAATGATGGTCACGTGCAGTGGGAAAAAAAGCACATGAATTCCGATCTGAGCGTCACATTAAGGTCGCATGGTCACGAATCGGATACGTATCCGATCTAGGATACATATGAAAGTGGCTCAGGTCTTTGAAAAGATCAGATTTGTGTCCACACAGCCCTGAAAACATCAGCTCTGAGTCACATTAGGGCAAAAAATCTGATTTGTGCCACTTCAACCTGGTAATGTGAACGTAGCCTTAGGGAGTTTTTCCTTTCAAGTCTTGGTTCCTCTTAGTGGTTCTTCTTCATGCTCTTATGGAGTTTTTCCTGACACGGTCAGCCTCGGTGACACGATCATTAGACCCTACCTACTTCAATAAAGCTAGTTAGTAACAGCGTTTGTTGTAGAAAGTGCGATATAAGTTTATAATTGAAATCAATCCAACATCGGTGTACGTGTGTGTGTGTAACAGATGCAGTGGGAGAGGCCTGTAACTTTCTCACAAGGTAGGATCTTGGATGTGACGTTAACCTCGTTTTTGCAGTAACAAAATAAAATCCGATTTTACTCTAAAGCATTTTCAAAGGTGAAAAATCTCCTATTTCTGCTACAGATGCTGCATTAGGTCTGCAAGATCAAAGGGTTAGACTGGAGGCGGACTTTTAATCGCTTTAATTGTACTTCCAATCATAGCTGCAGCTTACGCGAAAAACAATGCTGCCTTTAATAGCGGAGTCGCTTTGATGTTGAACGTGTATGCTTGTGGTGACGGCCTGCATCAGTGATTCAGCTCTGATGATGAGCTTCGTCATGGGCACCAAATGCCCTTGGTGTGAATCAGCTCCTGAAATAGCAGACAAAGCTGGCTGGGAGTGAGAACAGCAAGTGCTGTTCTCTGTGTGTGTGTGTGTGTGTGTGTGTGTGTGTTGGGAAGGGGGTAACCAGAGCAGGGTTGAGCTCTCACTCGACATCACACACACACACACACACACACATATATATATATATATATATATATATATATATATATATATATATACTGCCCTGCGATGGACTGGCGACCTGTCCAGGGTGTATCCTGCCTTCTGCCCAATGATAGCTGGGATAGGCTCCAGCACCCCACCGCGACCCAGGAGGATGAGCGGTTTAGATGATGTGTGTGTGTGTGTGTGTGTGTGTGTTTATATATATATATAGCTCTAATGCAGGTCTTGGTAACTTACATTAGTTTCATTTGTAGTTTTGCTTTTGAGAAAGTGCTTGTTTTATGGACGCAAAGCTCTGATAATGAATAAAAGCTAGCAGTAGAACAGTTAGCATCATGCATGCTATTTGGTTCCCATTACACTCCAGCCATTACTAGCCAAGTTAGCATTTGGAGAACTAAAGGATAGAGAACTCCTTTAACAGCGTCACAGATCTATCGGTTTACATTTTTGGTGCATCATCAACTGCAGGGCCTTTATTCAGTGTTTCTGCTGAATTCAAATGTGTTCTCTGATCCACTCAGACCAGCGCAACACACACTAACACACCACCACCACTGCAGTGTTACTGCAGTGCTGAGAATGATCCACCACCCAAATAGTACCTGCTCTGTGAGGGTCCATGGGGGTCCTGACCACTGAAGAACAGGGTAAAAGGGGGCTAACAAAGTACACAGAGAAACAGATGGACTACAGTCTGTAACTGTAGAACTACAAAGTGCACCTATAGAGTAAGTGGAGCTGATAAAATGGACAATGAGTGTAGAAACAAGGAGGTGGTCATAATGTTATGCCTGATCAGTGTAGCTGTCTGTTCTCAATGGTCATGTTTCTTAAACCTAAATGAACAGCAAGAACATTACAGCACTAGGGACGAGGCTACCCAGAATTCCTTGCGGTTTTTGATTTTTGATGTTTGTTTATTTTTCAGCAGTTGTCTTAATAGAAAATAGATTTTAATCTTTTTGATTGCTTTTAAAGTGAAGTTGACAGATTTAGATTTGTTTTAAGTTTAATTTGAAATAAAAAAGCTTTAATCAAGAAATGCTCTTCCATGTTTTCATGTCACCACCGAAACAAAGATTTTTTGTATATGGGCGGAGCCTTATTTTAGCCATGCCCCTGCAATTTAGAGCAGGAAGTGAGACTGCATCCCTGTCCCTCATGACCACATGGTTAGCAGTTAGATCCCATTGTTTTGAAGTAAATGTGTCCCAAAGTCTGAAAATCAGTGTGGAACATTAAAAATGGTCACTACCGAAACACATACTTCTTGCAGTTAAGTACTTTTTTGTGTTTTAATGAAAAATATAGTGATTTTATGTGTGTACAGCTGTTCAAAGCTGTGTTTGTTAGACATGTACTGGCTGCGTTTTTGAGTTCTGCTCAAAATTAGCTAAAATTTTCTCTACTAAAACAGTCACTACTGAGACCAAATAGAATGCTCAATTATTTTTTTAAATAAAATAAACAAAATTAAGGTTAAAGGGTCTCTTAAAACAAAAGCATTTCTGTCTAAAGTCCAAATTAATAAAAAATCTGAAATGTGTTTTGAACTCTGACTATAATGATTATGATGATGTCTATCAGTCAGGCTCTACTTTAAAAGGTCACCAGGCCCCCCTTAAACACCTGGTAAAGCTGAGAACACTACAGAAAGTTTACACTAATCAGCCACAAAAACAATTTATAGACATCTGAAAGCAGGATACGCTTGTCTATGCATACAAATATGTATAAATCATTTTTTTCAAAAGGTCAAATGTGGTGTTTAACTGCAAAAAAAGTATAATGATAAGTTGATTGTAACTGTCTGAACTTTGAGAAGTCAGCAAAACCAAGAATAATGACCATATAATTCTATATAATTAACCACAAACCATAGAACTATCATACTATATACAATATAATCGTTGCTGTCGGAACAAAATCTCCATTTTTGTCATTTTTCAGTTTTTGCCTGTTGCTCTTTACATTGTGTGTAAATTTCATTATGAACGGACGAAAAGAAACGGCCCAAAATTACTTGGAAAAAAAGTCTGGTTCCATTGACTTACATTAGAAGTAAAGTAGGTTTTTTCCTTCTCCTGTAAAGTTTTTGGACATACGAGGTTTTCTTGCGACAACAGCGATATATTATATAATTATTTTGACATAATAGAACTTATTGAACAAGAGCTTTTGGAGAACGGCACATCCCACTCACTTAACAAGCCACTGAAAGTGTGTAACAGTGCTTTGAACTGCATTGCAGAGCCCACCTCTTTTCCATAATCAAGGAAAAAAGATCAGCTAATTGTCAGACATGTGGAAAAAGCATCACAGACAACCCAGGGGTAAAATACCAAATTTATGCTAATCCTGCTAATGGCACACCAGAGGCTTTTTACAGCAGAGGGCAGCACTGAGTCCTGTGTGAGCTCAGAGGAATCCTTCTCACCTCTGGCATTCACACCTTGCTCTTAGCTCTCTGAACTCGCTCGTAAATGGAGCTCGCTGCTTGACTTGAGTGTTCCTTCGAAGTCTCTAATTGAATGGACAAGGCCTTGCAGCCAAGTTGGCGTGGGAGAAAAATATTTCTCTCTCTGACACACACACACACACACTCACTCACTCTGTCTATCTCTTCGTCTTTCACTCTGTCTCTTCCACTCTCTCATAGACCCCCGCTGATTTAATTGGGTAGTGCTGTCTGCACTTGCTGGTACAGTAATTGCATTGCAGCGGATCGCCATTACTGCTTACATAAGAATGACGCTCCCGTCCGTCGTTCTACTAAGTGCATTGTTATAAATAACACTGTAGTATAGTACTCATGGAAAAATAAGCTTCATAGACATTACATAAGCACATACTGACTAAAACTTTGATCTGGCATTCTGGATATGGAGCGCATGGGAACCTTCCGCTGTCGTGTATCACAGTTTTTCAAACTGATGCCAATTACAGGTGCTTAAATGAGTTTGTAAGCATGCTAGAGATGCTCTGGGATTATATGCTCTAAATCACGTGGGAATGTACTTCATTACAGCAGGTCAACCCCCACGGAGCTGCATTCCACCATGGAGTCCGATCATGGTAAATTAATAATGATGCTGAGGGAACGAGGGAGTCTTTCTCGAGATCCTTGTGGAGGACCTCCCTTCACCCAAAGGAATAGCTTTACTTTAGAGACTAGTGCAGAGAGAGAGAGAGAGAGAGAGAGAGAGAGAGAGAGAGAGAGTGTTTGTGTGTACTGTGCAAGTCGCAGACCTCCCTTCATTTATTCAGTGTGCCCACCCATTCCACTTTGTATCAGCTTCCTTTCTTCTCATAAGACTTGCTGTCAGTTTTGCAAAACAATTGCAGGGATGTTTTCCCACCCCTCCAAAGTTCGGTCTTAGAAGTTGGTTGCATTTGCTGCTTCTCACCATCCAAGTGATTTTAAACACACTCAATGAGTCTGGACTCCATAATGGTCAGTTTATTATTGCTGAGAATGATCCACCACACAAATAGTACCTGCTCTGTGAGGGTCCATGGGGGTCCTGACCACTAAAGAACAGGGTAAAAGGGGGCTAACAAAGTATGCAGAGAAACAGATGGACTACAGTCTGTAACTGTAGAACTACAAAGTGCTCCTATATAGTAAGTGGAGCTGATAAAATGGACAATGAGTGTAGAAACAAGGATCGGTGCAGAACCATCTTAAAATATCTCATCAAATCTGTGGGCCAGAGAAAAAAAAGGTTTTATTTCATTTTGAATTAATGTTGTGCTGTAACCTGAACTAAGCTGAAAACTATTGTTTATTCAAAATATGCAAAAACCTCAGCAGACACTTTTGCTTGCACATCTGCTTGAATTTGACACCTGACCTCCCTTCTTTGCTACAAGTTCATTAAGCTTTGGCCTTTTTTCTGAGCTGCTGAGCTAATGTTAAGATTAAACTGCAGCTGAATGCATTTTGGTGATATGACTGGTGTGGAACTGTGAAGAACTGAGGTGTAACTGCGGTCCCATAGACTGTTGTTGGGGTCGGAGCGCACATTACGTTGCAGTGCATGCTGGGGACTGTAGTGTAGCACACTGTGAAAAGGGCTAATATTAATAGAAAATTAAAATACTTTTGCGGGCCAGACAGGATTGTGTGGCTGGCCTTGTGTTTGACACACGGGATCTACAGCGAATTCTCCATCAGTCTGAAGAACACTGCTACGATGCAAAGAACTCTTTTTTTAATCATGCAAAGGGTTCTTTGAGTGTTCATGGTTCTATACAGAACCATTTTCTTTAAAGACCCCTTGAAGAACAAACTTTTTTAAGCGTGTATGTATGTTTTAAGCGAACAGTAACTTGTTTACAGAATTCTCATACTCATTGCTTTGATATTCCTTTCCTGTGAGTCATTTCTTCAGACATTTCTGCAGTTATATCAGTTGTAGAAAAGCGAGCAAACTCAGACTACTGATCTGTACTGTGGCTGCAGCAGCTCGATACCTGCGTTTGCGGATGCAGCCGTTGTCATTACCGGCCGTAAAGCCGAACAGAATGTGAAGGTTAACCGAGTGGAGCAGTGTGTTGGAGGGGGGTGTGTGGGGAAAGCCCCCCCAGTGCTAAAACAGGCCCTACTACAGCACAGTGGCTCCGAGTCCCTCTGTTCAAATAAAGGATGTCCCTACAAGGCTGGCGGGACAGAAATAAATGCTGATTGAGACAGTGCCGAAGAGACGGCAGCTGCAGGGAGTGTGTGTGTGTGTGTGTGTGTGTGTGTGTGTGTGTGTGTGTGAGTGAGAGAACTGAGCGTAGAAGTGTGTGGCTGTGGGTTTTAGAATGTGTGAGAGCAGTTTCAGAGCACTTTGTGCTCACAAAGAGAAAGAGAAATGGTTGGCAAGAAGATAGATAGATAGATAGATAGATAGATAGATAGATAGATAGACAGAGAGGTAGACAGACAGATAGATAGATAGACAGACAGATAGATAGATAGATAGATAGATAGATAGATAGATAGGTAGAAGAGGCACAAGGTCAGACAAGGACAGGCTGGTTAAAATACTTGTAGTACACAGAGGCCTACAAGCAGTGGTCACAAGGGTCAACTGGTTTTTGCCTTTCAAAAATCCAACGAGCCTGTCTTACTGTCACAGACCAGATCTGAACTCTAAATGTTCGCCAATGCTCAGACGATATCATGCCAAGCTGAGACTACAGTGTCTAATACCACCTGGAGGTTGGCCTCATCATAGAAATGTATGCAAACCACTTCACATGTGGTTAAAGTGGTGAACAGAGCTGTGAATGTAAGCCTGAATCAGAGACTCTGCCTGATACAGTCATGAATCAGCAATGTAATAGCACAGTATCACCTTACAAGCATGCTCTCTATGTGCAGTGGCAAAACACTGCAATCCCAACTCCCTACTGGCACACTCAGACAAGTCAGGGGTCGTCGGACCCCTGGACCCATTACACTGCTGATCTAGGAACAGCTTTTGGCTTTTTAAATGTCAGTTAATGCAAATGCTGCCCTCAGAACAACACCGATGCTCTGAGATGCTCAGTCTTTGAGATTTTGCATGCAATACAGTGTTTAATGGTCATAACATGCAGCTATGACTCTGATTAGAGGGGCATTACAATATGTTGTGAAATATCATACAAGCCATTTCCACTAACTATCAAGAAACACTCACATATTCACAAACGCAATATGAGGTTCATTAATGCTTTGTCTGGTACGATTAGAAGAAATGCAGCAGAATTTGTTTGGCTTGAGTTAAAATGGTGAAATTGTTTACGGTTATGCCTTGGATGAGTATCTAACAGAGCCCATTTGATTTTTTTTTAATTATCTATAATTTTCATTCTTTCATTCCCACCTCTAATGTTTTGTTAAAAATCAATAGCCTCATGTGAACAACAGGCTGAATAATATGATAAATTAACCAATGAAAACTCAATTTTTAGTAATATGGTTTAGATACAAGCTGAGAACATATGAACCAGAGCAAATTTACCATTTAATATAATGCGTTTACCAAGCAGCTACTGTGCGGATGCGTAGCTGTGTGTTTTATTCACACTTTCCATCAGCTGGCGCTACACTTCACAGCAGCTGACACCCTCTTGTATGTGTGCGTATGCGTGTGTTTAGCTCTTTGTGGGTCCAAATGTCCCAAAATTGCTTTTTTTTTTTTAATTGAAAACTGTAGTTTTAAAAAAGTGAAAGAGGCCAAAGCTGATCTTTTGGTTGCTGAGGGTTGTTTTTTTGGAGCACGGCAGCATTTATATGCAATCATATAGAAGGACACTGAAACACCCCACAAAGGCAGGAATACAAAAACTTACATGTGTGTAATCAGTAGTACGTATACAGACCTAAAGGGGACTTACACCGATTTTTCAAAATATCTCCATAATTAAACGGTCGAGTCATTCAGAGCGGTTTGATGTGAAAAGCTCTGGTTCAGTTTTACCATATAAAAACTCCTGTGGGTTCACTGGTCATTTCAGATGGTAAATAAAATGACCTTGGTTCCTATCACCACCACAGTGACGTCGACAAGCTTCTCTACAATGAACTGTTTCACATCAAATCACTATGAATGACTTAAATTCTCAATGACTGAATTATGCACACATTTAGGAAATAATCAGTGGAGTCACTCTTTAAGGTTTGTATCCATTTGATTTCTTCCTCTTCGAAAACAGAACACTGAATATCTCTACATGGATGGTATCGCTTACGTTAATGACTTGCTTTACATGCCAAATACATAAAGATAAGTGCTTAGGTCCAACAATTAATGGTTCAAATTTACTCAATGCACAGATAAAGCTATTAGCGTGCAAGAGAGAAAAAGAGCAAAAGAGCAGTTCATCAAACACTGATCTGTGCTCAAACCTGAATATGTATTCAGTGACCAATGGCATAAATATTTATTCAACAGGTGCAGCTACTGGTTACATACCTGTTGCTTGTGGTCTTATAAAACCTAAAGACCTTCCCAGCCTCTAAGTCTAACTCATCCTTTTTAATTTACCAGAGCAGTAAAGATATTTTACTGTATATAAGCTTACAAAGGATGAATTTATGATATTATATTAAGCAAATCTAATATTTTCAACTTATCATATAGGCTTTAACGAAGAACCACCCCAGAACCAACACCAATGCATATCAAGCCAAGTACCCCTTCAATGACGTTCTATCCTGATTTGACAGAGCAGCTGATCTTGCACGCATACACACACTCTTACCTGCGGTGGTGAGGGCCAGCAGGCTGACCAGGCAGGAGAATGGGAGCAGGAGTTTCATTTCGACTGCCAGGGGTGCCAAGCCTCTCCTGCAAGCTATATATACCCCCCGAGGAAGGGCGAGGGGTGGAGCAGGACACGAACGCGTCAGCCATTATGAGTGACAGCTGCTGCCTGAGCCAATCACAGAGCCTGAAGAGAAGGTAAAAAAGAGACATTTGGACTGAGGCACTGAACAAAGCCCACTACAGTTTTTCAACGTCTCAAGCTTCATGCAATGTATTCATAACCATTTTGGGAGGCATTAAACTCTTCAGACGTCTGGTTCCTATCACCACCAACAATTCTGACTCGGTAAGTTTATCCAGAATGGAGCATTTTAATTCATGAGAAATTTAGAAAAATCTAAATTCTGCTTTTAACTGTACAAAAGGATCAACAGAAAAATTGGAAAGCAAGTTCTTTTAGTTTTTTAATTACATTAACAGATGTTAAGAACATTTTTTCTTATGATTATGATTTGTTTCTTATGATCAGGCCTGTTTCTGAACATTTTGGTACCTTAAGCAAGATCTAATTTTGGCGTCTTTCCACTCCAGTCCTATCATTTTGCATGAAAAAAGGAAAAGAATTAATACTTCATTCATTTTCATTCATGTTCAGGGAAACAGTTTAATAAATACTAGAGTTCACTCAATAAAACAGTAATTAACTATCTTTGGGACAAACAGAATTTACAACGACAATTTCTAAGCTCCTTTTGAGTCTTGGTTCTTCTCAGGTTTCTTTCTCCTGCTCTTAGGGAGTTTTTCCTTACCACCGTCACCATTAGCAACGCTCATGGGGGCTTGGAAAC
This sequence comes from Colossoma macropomum, assembly GCF_904425465.1. NCBI lineage: Eukaryota > Metazoa > Chordata > Actinopteri > Characiformes > Serrasalmidae > Colossoma > Colossoma macropomum. The sequence goes on from NW_023496051.1 coordinate 3,130,080, forward strand.
GGATTTTTCTGTAAATCTGTTGTTGTAAAAAGCGCTATATACATAAACTTTGACTACGCAAATAAAATAAACACAAACAACAAATTAGTGACAAAAATGAAACATATATTCTTAGCACTATATATATATGTATGTGTGTGTGTGTGTGTGTGTGTGTGTGTGTGGGTTTGTGTGTGTTTGTGTGTGCAGAGAGAGACAGAGCAAGCGAGAGACAGTTACCATTTACATTGAATATTTCTTGAAAATGAACTGCTCTGATTGAAATGAACTGGTTGAAATGCTCTAACATGATGTGGAATTCTTTAGAGTAAAATCTTTTACACTGACTTCTTTAGAAAGTTAAGACTATTTTCCATCTTCTCCTGTAAACCTACTATTTTAGAAATACAAAGTTTTGTTATACATAGTTAGTTTATATCGCTGCTGTCGGACCTCGTACCTCCAAAGTGGTAACTTTACAAGAGAAAGAAAAATATTCTTTACTTTTAATGTAAGTCAATGGAACCAGACATTTGTCCAAGCAATTTTGGGCTGTTTATTTTGGTCCATTCATGTTGAAATTTACAAACAATATAAAGGATAGCAGGCATTTTCAAATTATGTAAAAAATGAAAAACAACAAAAAATGTGGGCGGCCCTCAAGTTCAGGGGCTCTAAGCTGCTGCTTATAGCAAGAAATGTTGCTATAACTGTTTATAACAGCAACGATACAGCCTTTTTAATTAGTCACTATGAGTCCAATATTTGCATGACAATGAAACGTCAAGCCTAGTGGCAACTGGTGGCTACCAAAAGACACAGCCAGACTGACCTGGCCCTGGATCTGCTACCTAACCAGCACCTTTGATCCCTTAGCAGCTGTCTCAGCAGTGCTGGCCCTGGTAGCAGCCACTTCAGCCCAGGAGCAACAGCCACTCAGGTCTAGATGCAGTTCACACAAGTAGAGATTACTGCCTGGCAGGTCCACTCTAGTGGTGGCCAGTGGTGGCTTGAAAAACGTCCATTATGTTGATGAGCTGACGACTAGCACATCTGTAATTGGTCACGTTTTAGGCGTCACCAAGTGAGAAAAGTAACTGGCCATATCCAACCATCCCTGACTAAACTTATTCCCCCAGTATTCACTGGAAACTCCAACTGGCGGACGAGGTGCACTAAACACTGCATGACCACCAGGTGGTGCTCTGGTGCTTTTGCGCGCTTATGCTTGAGTCATTTCAAGGAAGTGACAAAACTTTGGCCCAAGTGTGGGTTTAGACTACTCTACCCACCTCTGGTTGCAGTTACATAACTGTTTGGAGGAACGTTGAGGCCTTGGATTTGGGTAGATGGAGTCTGCAGGGATAGATTCAGTGGATTCAGGGTGGTCTTTTGTAGTCCTCCCGTCCAACAGCAGCATTTCCAGTGCTTGGCATGAAGCTTAGGTGACATCTGATCAAGTCATTATACCTAGTAAAGTGAAGGGAGTGTTCTTTAAAATACTGCATATCATTTATCATGTCAAATTTATGATAGAACAATTTTAATTGAACACTGTATATTCCTGTAAGTGCAAAAAGGAAACAGTTTTCCATTTATTTTTTCATTGTTTATGCACTTTGGATTAAATCCAAAAAAAAGACATTTTTGGAAATACACACTGAATATACAGTTTAAAAGAGTTATATATATAAAGTTACATATAGAAAATGAAAACCACACCCTTTTTTACTTAAGCAAGACCATACATTTCTAAATACAAGCAAAAAAGGAAGCTATCAAAGCATTTATTGTCGTTAAACATGACATTTGTAGATAAATCTGGTCCTTCCTTTTCTCTTCTAAGTTCATTTGTTACATTTTTACATTAAAAAGCCAATCCATGCTTACTGACCCCTATATTTTAAATACAGGGCATCAAACAATGCCATAACATTGGTAAGAAATTGTGAATAATAATAAAATGAATACAAACAAACAGAAAAATTACTAAATCTTTATGAATAAATCTGACTCTAAACTTTTTTCTCCTTTTTTTTCAATCATTTTACTATGCATGAAATGCATTTTATCAGAGGTGACTGATAAGGCAAAAACATGCCTTATCAGCCTTATCACAACAATACTGGGTAAATAGAAAAAGATTCATCCGATTTCAAAGCGCCGTATTTTTACAACTGTGAGGCGCCTAGGAACCAATCACATACCAATTGTAAGAGGGGGTCATAGTTTCTGACTGTCACCAGAAGATGGCTCCCTTCAGTCTGAGAGGAGATGGAGACCCCTGAGCAGAAAGCGTTCTGCATTCTCCACTTCAATAAGAGTGAATCCATGCAGCATGATTTTCATGGGCAGTGAAGCTCCAACAGCTCATAGCGTTTATCGTTGGTTTCACAACACTGGATGATCTCCGAAATCTCACTGAAAGAGCCGTGAGTGCAGCGACACCTGCCATGCTCAATCCAGTATGGGATGAATTTGACTATGGCGTTGATGTCGTCCGTACAGCTGGAGGAGGTTCATACTGAGCATTTGTACAATTATATAATAAACTTTATGCTCATTTAAACCATTTACAGTTTACTGCAATGTTCTGTAATGATTTACCAGTGAAATAAATCATTTTGAAATCGGATGAATCTTTCTGAATCACACTGTATTACAATGCTTAAAGACATTTTCACAATGCACATCTGTAGTGCCACATTTAAAACATACCATCACCAACTATGTATATGATGATCTAAAGCCAATTAAACAGGACCAATTATGCTGTTTTTGTAACGAGGCATGCAGTTAATCAGTGTTCTTTAAGTACTGATGATATCCACAATACGCTCAGAAAAGCAGTGTAAAATAATGTCACATAATTTATCACAATAACCATAAATATCATCATACATTTATCAGTAATGATAAATATCTAAAGGTGGATGAACACTGAGCATTTTCAAATGATAATTCCTATATTTCTACTCAAGCATATTTATGAGGAATCAACTTTTTACTCATTTATAGTCATTATTTACTAATTCCTTACCTGTGTTTAGTTATGTTATGGTTTCGTTGGTGACAACATCTGTACTTCTCACTTTTCAGGTTTATTATCTTATTTTAGACTGAAAGGAGAGAAAAAAAGAGGAGACAAGACTCTAAATCAGTTCCTGTGTTAATAGATATTTAATAGAAGTTTTACAGTAGGTCTACAAGTAATTTTATACTTCAACTCAAGTTGTTGTTTTTGCTATACACTCGTAACAAAGATGGTTCTTTAAGGGTTCTTTAGTAAAGAAAATGGTTCTATATAGAACTATGAACACTCAAGGAACCATGTGCACGATTCAAGGGTCTTTGGATCACGAAATGATCCAAACTATATGTTTTTCTATATAGCACCAAAAAGGGCTCTTGCATTGTTATGATGTCAAGCTTATAACAACAGAAGAACCCTTTTTAGTGCTGTATAGAACCCTTTTCAAAAAGCTTCTATATAGAACCACTGACAGCACATTCTCTATCAATATGAAGAACCATTTTACGACACAAAAGAACACTTTAATCATGCAAAGGGGTCTTTGAGTGTTCATTGTTCTATATAGAACCATTTTCTTTACTAAAGAGCCCTTGAAGAACCATCTTAAGGTACTTCTGCTTACCTGAATCATTATTATAACTCGTGCCTGGGTATGGTGTCAGGTGACTCTACTAGCCAACAAACAACAACTATAAACACTATAAACACCTAAAGTGTAAACTGCTCAGTGCTAGACACTCATCGTCAAAAAAAGAGTTGCGCCAAGAAGAAGATTAGAACCAGTAGAACTACTGTAGAACCAGAAGTGTTGGATTGCAATGCTATTCGGACGGAAGGTAAAGGTTACCAAGAAGAATAAATGATTCAAAATCTAGACTGATATGGAAAATATTTATTGAGCTACACATACAGAAGTAGGGTCTCTCAGTGTGGCGTCGGGCCGCCATGTTTGCTAACGCTACACTCCAAGACGTCTTGGAATGGAGTTGTAGGGGTTCATAATGGTGGCCTATGATCCCATGCATCCATCCCATGCAGCTTGAGTATTCTCACGCAGTTCCTGCAGATTTTGCGGCAGGGATGGAGTGTTGATAGCATGTCCAATTGCATCCCACACATTTTCAATCGGAGATAGGTCTGGCGATGCACCTGGCCACGGCATAGTATCTGTGTCTTCAAAAGAAGCTCTCGAGCCGGCAGCAGTATGCGGACGAGCGTTGTCCTGTTGGAATAGCGCACCGGAGTGTGCGCTCAGAAAAGGTAGGGGACCTCATTAATGTAACGTTGGGCTGTCAAAGTGCCTGTAATAAAGACCAAAGGTGATCTGCCATTGTAATGAATTTGCATCGCCAGCCCTTCTGGACGTGCAACGCGTGACAACAAACCGTTCATCTTTGCACTGACCACGATGCCTCCACACACGGATTCGCTGGTCATCTCCACCAAGACAAAAGCGGGACTCGTCACTGAAGATGACCTGCTGCCATTCTGAGTCACTCCATGACAGTCTGACCCAACACCACTGCAGTCTTTGGCGACACTGACAAGGTGTTAAGGCCAGTCATTGTAACGGTCGTGCACGTGGTCCTGCATCGTGCAGCCGTCTGCCAATGGTGCTGGCCCTAACAGCATGACTCATCAAGAGCATCACTGCTCGCTGAATGTCCTCAATCGTGGCTGCTGGGTCACTCTGCGCATGTTGGACAATCTGTCGGTTCTCCCTCTCCATGGTTCATGTAGGTCTCCCAGATAGTTGGTGTCGCTGGTGCATGTCTTCTTCTATCCACTGCTGCCAACAGCGTGCTATGGTAATATCCGCACGACCAGTATGGCATGCAATACATCGATAAAACCATCCCGCTTCCTGGAGCCCTGCGATGCGACCCCTCTCGAAATCTTCTGACTGTTTAAATAGCTTTTGACCACCAAGGCAGACTTCGCTTGCAAAAGATGCTACCAACACAACAGCACAAGTCAGAATGGAAAGCATGCGCAATGGGACGACCTTACATAGCCAGGTACAGCGATAAGGCCCGTCCTTGCTTACGTCACATGCGCAGCTGAGGGTGAAACTTGAATCATTCGCATGTCTCACGATGTGAAACCAACCCACCAAGTTTCATTCCTGTCAGTTGATTCCTTTTGGGTGCAACTATTTTTTTGACAATTTATGTATTTATTATAGTTTATTTATTACAGTATATTAGCTTCAGTTTGTACTTTACTACCTCTGCCTTCTGACCTTCAGTTATTGTTTATACACATATCTGTATACACTGTCCACGAATCAATCTATTTTTAATCACTGTATGGAGAAGTAGCCAGACATTGTTTCACTGTACTGTACAACCTTGCATTAGTATAACGTCATAAACATTGAATTAAATAACAAAGCAGCTGAAGGGCTGTAGTTTTTCAGACTGCTGTTAAAAGGGAATTTTACCAAAATTTCACAATTTCGGAATAATTCCCCCCTTGAAATGGTTCATTGCGGTTCATTGTAGAGAGACTTACAGGCTCATATTTCTTTACAGTGGTGGTGATGGGAACCAGGGGTCACAACACAAACATAGCCATTTTATTTACTATCCAAAACCACCAAATGAACCTACATGTTCTTCTGAGTTTTATACGTAATGATGGTAAAATAATCATAAATCTGAAAAAAATAAGTTTTCTTTGGGGACTATTTTGTCACAACACCCTGTATGTATCCCTTCACCATGAATGGATTAAAACACATTTATCACAAAACTATTATAAGACAGTGAGTGCGTTTACATGTACTGAATAATCTGATGAACGGAGAAAATCAGATCTTGTCAGTAATCCGATCAACACGTTTACATGCACTTAAGTAATCAAATACTGGGGAAACTCCAGGTCTACACGAGTCAGGCAGTAATCGGATTTCTGCTTTACAATCAGCCAATAAACTTACAGTAGACGACGTGACGTAAACATGGTCGTGTAAACACCATACTCCGATCTAGAAATCTGATTAAGAAATCTGATAAAGAGAGCTGGATTTTAGCTCAGTATCAGATTTCTCAGTGCATGTAAACTTTTACTCTGATTTCCTTCGGATTTCTCAGTCTGAGCATGTGCGAAACAGACGGTCAATGTCGCGAGACACAGCAAAACACTTTTGGAGCTGCGCTGAAACCAAACACAAAATAAAGTATTTAAATATTCTTCATCTTCTAGATGATGTATGTTCATATTTTCAGGTAAAGTGACTCCATGTTTTAAACAAATGCGGCATGAAGTTTGAGTTTTACGTTAACATTTACGTCACGTCATCTTCTGTGAGTTTATTGGCTGGCTGTAGTAGAAATCTGATTACTGCCCGACTCAGGTAGACCTGGATTTTCCCCATTATCTAATGCATGCAAACGTGTTGATCGGATTACTGACAAAATCTGATTTTCTGCAGTTATCGGATTATTAAGTGCATGCAAACGCACTCGCTGTCTCAGACAACAGGCAGTGTATGCCTAACCGTTTAATGTAGTTAATAACCTTTGTGAGGGAGCTTTTAGAGGTGGACGTCTGGTTCCTATCACCACCACTGTGAGCAATTCTGACTCTAGAACCCAAGTTTCTCTAGAACGAAGCATTTCACACCGAACCGCCCTAAATGACTCTGTTTACATCTTAACCGTTTAATGATGTAGATTTTTTTTGGAAAACAGCTGGAGTGGCCCTTTAATGTGTGGAACGGTGTGACGTGTTTGAGAGAGTCGCATACACACATACAGAGAGAGAGAGAGAGAGAGAGAGAGAGCGAGAGCAGCACATCTGGAGGAGTAAAAAAAAACCATCATTCCTTTCCTCTCCCTCTCTCTCTCCCTCTCTCCTCCTCACTCGCTTTTCCACTACAAGACAGACGACTCCTCTGCGGGAGGACTCGGCGAAGCTTAACCGCTGGATGACAGGCGTCGTGCCCTCACGATGCTGCTGAATTACCGCTTAGCGACTGAAGTGAAAGATTTCCCCCACTGAAAACTTCACGTTTACCCCTGAACGCGTCGACGCCGCCGACAACTAGACAACTTCGACCGAGGAAAGAAACTGAGAAACGTTGAGAAGAAGAAGCTCGAGTGCCTTCGTTTCCCTTTCTCGACGTTTCTTTCCGCCGTAACGTTAAATCTCCCGAGGAAAAAGCGACTGACGGCCAGCAGACGGACACGGCGCGGCGGAGGAGCCCAACGGTCACGTAGCCTGACGAGCCATCTTCTTCCTCAGAGGTAAAAATCTCCGTAAAAAAACACGTTAATCCACCCGCGGCTACTTTTATCACCACAGCGAGCCCTTATTTTACGAAAGAAACCACGATTTAACGTCAGAAATCGCGTTTTAATGTAAGAAACCGTCCGTAGCGAACCGTTCAGAGTTAGCTAACCTACCGTTAGCATTCAAACCAGAGGCGCGAGCGCTACGATTTAGTTACCTCAGGAAAAAAATCATAATGCGCGTCTCGTTGTTCGGTTTTCTCCGACTGAGAACGGCGCTGAACTTAAATACGGCGACTCACCGTCTTTAACACGTACTCTCACGTTCATATGAGTCCTCTAGCCGTTTATACGATGTATAATTCACCGCCCAAAACCTGAGGTGTGTCTGCTGTCACGTAAGAAACGCCACAGGTGTGTGATAACGGTCGGTGGGAGCGAACGATTCATGAACGAATCGGCTCTTTTGAACCATCGAATCAGTAGACCCTCCACACGTCTCGGGTATTCTCTCCCCTTAAAAAACCCCAATGAAAGGGGAACTCCGCCGATTTTTCAAAAAATCCTACATAATTAAAGGGTTAAGATGCAAACGAAGACACTCAGAGGGGTTTGGTGTGAAAGGCTCCCGTTCTAGAGAAACTTGCAGAGTCAGAAGTGTTTACAGTGGTGGTGATAGGAACCAGACGTCCACCTCTGAAAACTCCCTCACATAAAGTTATTACATGAAATTGTTAGATGTATTCTGCCTGATGCCTGCCACATTGTTTTATAAGAGTTTTATGTTAAAGTTTTAGCTTAAAATGTGTTTTATTCCTTTTATTTTATCCCATCCACAGCGGAGGGGTACATGCAGGGCGTTGCAAGGCAAAATAGTCCCCAAAGAAAACATATTTTTTCATATTTATAACTATCATCATCAACATTACAAAAAAAAACTCAGAAGACTCGTGTAGGTTCACTGGTGGTTTTGGATAGTAGATAAAATGGCTATATTTGTGTTGTACACATGGCGACGCTTGGTTGCCATCACCACCACTGTAAAGAATTCAGACTCTACAATGAACCACTTCATACCAAACTGCTCTGAGTGACTCTGATTACATCTCAATGACTGAATTATTCAGAATGTCTGAAAAATTGGTGGAATTCCCCTTTAAGAGCCTGATAACTACCTCATGAGCTGGGTCAGATGTGTTTGGTCCCCTGAAGACTTCAAATTATAGATGAGCAATATGGCAAAAGTACTACAACCCCACTTCCAAAAAAGTTGGGATGCTGTGCAAAATGTCAATAAAAACAAAATGCAATGATGTTCAAATCATTTAAACCCTATGTTTCATTGAAAATAGTACAAAGACAACATATCAAATGTTGAAACTGAGGAATTTATTGTTTTTTGAAAAATATTTGCCCATTTTGATTTTGATTCCAGCAACATATTCCAAAAAAGTTGGGACAGGAGCAACAAAAGGCTGGTAAAGTTGTGTAATGCTAAAAAAAACACATGGTGGTTGATTGACAACAGGTCAGTAACATGATTGGGTATAAAAAAGCATCTCAGAGATGCTGAGTCTTTCAGAAGTAAAGATGAGGAGGGGTTCACCACTCTATAAAAGACTGCATGAGCAAATGTGCAACAATTCAAGAATAACGTTTCTCAATGTAAAATAACAAATAACTTCTGCTTTTCATCATCTATGGTGCACAATATCATTGAAAGATTCAGAGAATCCAGAGGAATCTCTGTATGTAAGGGACAAGGCTAAAAAGCAATGTTTGCTGGCTGTGATCTTTGGGCCCTCAGGCAGCACTGCATTAAAAACAGACTCGATTCTGTAGTGAAAATCACTGCATGGACTCAGAAACACTTCTGAAAACCACTGCCTGTGAAAACAGTTCATCACTGCATCCACAAAACTCTAAAATGCAAAGAAGAAACCACATATAAATGGGACCCAGAAATGCTGCCACCTTCTCTGGGTTGGTCTCCTCAGTTCCCAAATGCTTACAGAGTGTTGTTAAAGAAGAGCTGATGAAACACAGTGGTAAACAGGCCCCCGTCCCAACTTTTTTGGAACATGTTGTTGGCATCAAATTCAAAATAGACATATATTTTTCAAAAAACAATACAATTTCTCAATTTCAACATTTGATATGTTGTCTTTGTAGTATTTTCCTTTAGAATTATGGTTTACATGATTTGCGTATCATTGCATTCTATTTTTATTTACATTTTGCACAGCATCCCAATTTTTTTGGAAATGGGGTTGTATATCATGATGCTTCAAGACATTTTATCAATACAATTATTCTTATTTATTATAACGGAGGGTTTTCAGAGGCACCGCTCCAAACAGAATGTTATGAAAAAAAAGAAAACCGGCAAGATGGCTGAACAAGCAACCAAAGAAACCCACAAATGTGAGAATTTTCTCTGTTAAAAATTACGATAACCACTGTATTATCTTAGTTTAATGTCGTTTCAGTGTATTATGGTCGTTTTCTTCATAACAAGCATAAAAAAATCGCTAATAGCATGCTAATGTTTCGGTAGCTAGCTAGCTAACTTTCCCATTCCACCTTAAATAGTCCAGCAGTTCTGATGCCTGAAGCGCCAGAATGTAACTGCTGCACCATTTAAGGTGGAACGGGACAATTTGAACAAGAAACTGGTGAATATCTGACTTCAGCTTCGTATTCACCAAAGAATTAGGGGTGGGTGATAGTAAATAATTGCCCCCCTCTTTGAAGGCATATGATGCCCTAAATGTAACTAAAGCCCAGCAGTGAGGAGCTGAACTTTACCCTCCTCTGTTATCACTGAAGATGGGCCGGGTCGCCTAGAGAGCACAGGTAGTAGCTTAGGGCAAGATTTCAACCACTACCCCTTTCAACTCAGTTCCAAGGGGTTAGGGTGACACTCGAAAACTTAGGGTAGGGGTAAAAAGACGAAATATATCACAAACTGCACTGGATGGGTTTTAAATACTGATGATATCCACAATATGCTCTGAAAAACATATTGTGACATAATTGATGGTGTAGTGTAGTGGGTAACACCTCTGCCTTCTACGTTGTAGACGGGGTTCAATGCCCCGCCTGGGCAGCGCCCTACACTATACCAAGAAGAGTCCTTGGGCAAGACTCCTAACACTACCTTCACCTACCTGTGTAAAATGGTCAAACTGTAAGTTTCTCTGAATAAGAGCGTCTGCTAAATGCTGTAAATGATGAAATATCGTCATATTGCCCGCCCCTTCTTCCTATTCGAATATATTTTCACACTGTACATTCATAACATAAAAATACCACATTGAACCCTTTTTGTTTTTGCTGATGTTGTTTGTAGGTTTTTAGCTTTCACCAGCATAATCGTGAACACCAGCATGAATTTGTCTCATGTTATGGTTATCATATCGTGGACACAGTCTTATGCTACAAAAATGATAAACCTATAAACAGCCCCGCCCACCAAAAAGAATAAAACATGAACTAAAATGATTCTAATAAACTCAAGAAGAAGCATAACAAGATTCGAACCTTTATAATATGCATTAGTAATAACATTAATAACATTAGTAATATTTATTATTAATCATAAATATATATTCTAGACTCCTGAAAGTCAGTGTTTCCCACAGGTCTGAAACAAATGTGGGTGGGGCGGTATTCAGATATATGGAAATCTGAACTCAACATAGCATTTGTTTGAATAAGTGAGTGTTAAACCCTTTATGTTTTCATGGACCACCTCGTAGTGAAGGTTTAGCGAGTGGAAATGACCACAGGAAAAAGAGTGATGCTTTGCTTTAGTGATACTGTAGGTTATGTTCATTCATAACAATAAAAAATACTTTTTCTTTGGCATTTGTTAAAATGGGATGCGATATGATTGGGTGCCTGTCAATACATTTGGGTTGGGCTGCCGAAGTGTAGCCTCTGTATGTAACAATATATATATAAAGAATCATATTTATATTATTAATTTCATCATATATATATATATATATATATATATATAGTATAAGGTGTAATTAATAATATAAATATGATTTATTATAATAATCGAGCATCATTAATGTGATATTTTCAGTCTGAGCAGTAACTACATCACAATGTACAAGAGAGCATTCTTACTGATGATAATAATAATAATAATAATAATAATAATAACAGCACTACTTTTTTAGTATATCATAATATCATTATCGTCCAGATTTTAGTTAATATTGCCTAATTCTGAGTCAGAGCAGAAGAAGCCTACATGTGACTCACTCATGAGTCATGAATCAAACGTTTTTATATACAGAGTAGATGAGAATAAAGTTGATTCGACTCCTGAAATATGTACGTTTAAAAAAAATGAACTGTCAAAACGAATATTTGGCTAATTGGGCAGTTTGGAAGAATCAGTTGATAAACTGAATCGAACTGAATCGAACTGAATCATTGCTCATAAGTGGTTTAAACATGGCTGAGTCTTGGTTTAAAGTGTGAACTATTTTTAAAAATATAAACAAACGCTTATTGTATATATTTTCTGGAAAAAAATTCAGTAAATAAACTTTGGTCCCAGAGTCTGGAACAGAAGTGAATCACTGAATCGGACACTTGATTCATTGAAACCAAGAGCTCAAAAGAACTGGATCTGAATTGAATTCCACTGTTAAGACTGGAGTTATAGTGATGCGGTTAAGTTTTATATATATATATATATATATATATATATATTTGTATATGTTTATGTGTGGTTGTGTTTGTGTTGCCTTACTGATTTAGACTTTTTATTGATATATTATTAATATCCTCATGTAATGTACATTTCACTGAAAGGAGCTGCTTACTTTTGCTACCCATATACATCATTTCCACTTGAATAAAATGGTGTTAATATTTTGTCTCTCAGTTTACTTACTATATTTGTGTATGTAATATATTTTATTTGTGTGCAGCCAGCGTAAACATTTATAAAGAAGCACATTCAGTGGGCTGTTTTTTATTTCCAGGGTGGTCTGATACGGAAAATGAGCTGCAGGTTTGGTTCCATGATGCTATGAGGCAAACTGAGTAGGGATCATGATGCAACTAACTGTAAGAGCAGAAGGAGTGAGAAAAAACAAGAGAGAGAGAGTGAGGAGGAGGAGGAATAAGGAGGTTTGATGGGAGTGTATGACTGTAGAGTGTGTGTGTGTGTGTGTGTGTGTGTGTGTGTGTGTGTGAGGCGCGCGGATGTAAGTCAGTGTTGTGTCAGTGATGCTGGGAAGGTCATCAGGTTTAGTGGTTTTGGTAAAAATTCACCGAGAGACGGAGGGAGAAGGAGAGATGAAACCAGACATTCTTTTCTCGTGAAACGTCGACCGCCAGCGGCTGCTCTTCGGCTCCAGTGTCTCTCTCTCTCTCTCTCTCTCATTCTTTTCTCTCACATTCTCTTTTACTCTCTTGAAGTTTCTTCAAGTCTCTCTGTTTTTCTCTTGCAGCTTCTCTCTGTCAGTCTTTTATTCTCACATTCTCTTTCACTCTCTCCTTAAGTTTCTTTTTTTTTTCTCTCTCTCTCTCCCAAACTCTCTCTCCCTCCCTCCCTCTCTCTCTCTCTCTCTCTCTCTCTCTCTCTCTCTGCGGTCCCCACAGAGCCGTGCATTTCCAAAACAAACAGGCAGAGAATTCCTCTCCCGAACACTTCGCTCCCTCTCCGCGCAAAGGGGAAGAAAAGGGATGGAAAATATAACCTGAGAGAGAGAAATGGAGAGAGAGAGGGAAAAATGTTTAAAAGTAGAGAGAGAGAGAGAGAGAGAGAGAGGGAGAGGAGAGAGAGAGAGAGAGAGAGAGAGAGGGAGGGAAAGGGAGAGAGAGGAAGAGAAAGAAAGGGAGAGAGGGAGGGAAAGAGAGAGGTGGTAAAGATGTTTAAAAGTAGAGGGACAAAAAGAGAGAGGGAGAGAGAGAGAGAGAGAGAGAGAGAGAGAGAGCACAGGGGTCGGATCAGCCACCTACAGTATTATTAGTTCTTGAATTACTCCAACACAAAAGCCTCTCTCTCTCTCTCTTTCTCTCTTTCTCTCTCTCTCTCTCTCTCTCTCTCTCTCTCTCTCTCTCTCTCTCTCTCTCCTCTTTTCTCCCTCTACTTTTAAAAATCTTTCTCACCCCCCCGTCTCTCTCATTTTTCTCTCGTTCTCCATCTCCCTTCTCATCTTCCTTTCTCTCTCATGCTATCCTTCATTTTCTCTCATTCTCTCTTTTCTTTCTCTTTCTCCATCACACTTTTCCTCCCTTCTACGTTTCTCACTCACTTTCCTTTCTCTCTCTGTCACTATCCTCTCATCTGTCGTCTCATCTCTCACTCTTATTTCTCTCTCAGCTTTCCTTTCTCTTGTACTCCATCTCTCACTCTTTCGTTCTTTTTCCTTTCTCTCAACCATCTGTCCTTTTTCTCTTGTTCTCCATCTCTCTTTCACTTTCTCTCTTTACTCTTTGTCACTCTATATCATTTTTCTCTCTGTCATTCTCTTTCTTTCTTTCTTTCTTTCTTTCTTTCTTTCTCTCTCTCAACTATCTTTCCTTTTTCTCTCTCCATTTCTCTCTCTCTCCATTTCTCTATCTTTCTCTCTCTCCAGTACTCTCTCTCTCTCCATTTCTCTAACTTTCTCTCTTTCTCTCTCTCTCTCCATCTCTCTCTCTATCCACTTCTATCTCTCTGTCTCTCTCCATTTCTCTATCCTTCACTCTCTCTCTGTCTCCATTTCTCTCTCTCTCCGTTTCTCTCTCTCTCTCTCCCTCCCTCCCTCTCTCTCTCTCTCTCTCTCTCTCCACGTCAGGCCTGCAGCTGGTTTTGGTTATTGTTTATGAGTTTGGCGCATTTCCCTGCATTTCTAGCGTACACACACAAATGCAGGCCGAAAACAAATTGAGTGAATCTGCTGCACACTCAGGAATGCCTGTGTGTGTGTGTGTGTGTGTGTGTGTGTTTGTGTGTGTGTGAGAGTGGCATGTGTGTGTGTGTGAGAGTGGCATGTGTGTGCGTGTGAGTGGCGTGTGAGTGGCGTGTGTAAGGATTTGGAGGACAGCAGAAGAGAATCAGATGCAGAAAAAGTAAGACAGAGGCGTGAAGAGACCGAGTGATACAATTAATCAGCTGAAATGAGATCACAGTTCTGTCGCCTGCAATTAGTACCAGTTAAAACCTCAGAGTTTTAACAACTAAACTGATTCACACCCACAACTACGTTCTTTCACAGCTACTGTTGACGGTCAGACAAGCTTTACAGAGCACTGGCCAAAATCCCACTCGACCTTTATTTTCAAATGATATTTATTTTGTATGCACACATAAATAAATGTTGAGAGAACTAACTACCAGGGCAACATGCTGCATAAAGAGTTTTTGTTTTCTAAACAGCTGCTTTTGTAGTCGTCCTTAGTAGGATTAATCTGTTTAACCAACTTTTGGTTGTTTGTTCATCCAACGTTTTTTTAAATGGAAAACTTAGCATACATTACATTAACAGCACTGAGCAGAAACCCGTATAATCATGTTACTGAGGTAAGCAAATGTAGCGTTAGGAGTCTTGCCCAAGGACTCTTGGGCTACATTCACATTACAAGCCTCGTTGCTCAAATCCATTTTTTTTGCTCAAATCCGATCTCTCTGACGCGATGGTTCACACTCGTTTAGGTAAGTGACTCAAATCTGTCATTAATGTGACAAACCGGCGTCCTGAAATGACCCTAATGAGCTCATCCTACTCAGTAACGTCACGTGAATGAATCACGTTCATCATCAGCACAAACTAACGAGCAGAACGAGCTTCGCTGAGAAGATCATTAACTCTGATCAGCTCTCAGCTTCATTATTAGAGCGAGACGAAGGAGAAAAAGGTGAGATGAGCTGCTTTTCCACCGTTTACAGCCTTTAACTTCTGTTCGGCGCTGCTGCCATGGTAACGCTGAATGATGAAGCACATGAATTCCAATCTGAGCGTCACATTAAGGTCGCATGGCCACGAATCCGATACGTATCCGATCTAGGACCACATATGAAAGGCTACGTTCACATTACCAGGTTGAAGTGCCACAAATCAGATTTTTTGCCCTAATGTGACTCAGATCTGATGTTTTCAGAGCTGTGTGGACACCAAATCTGATCTTTTCAAATCCGACCTTGATTTTATTATAATTTTTTTCATTTATTAGAGCTGGCGATGCTGCTCTCTGTCTGCTTCTTGCTCCCTGCTGCTACGTAGCGCCCCACGAATCCTTCGCAACATTAGCAAGGATGACTACAAAACTAGCTGTTAAGAAGACCCAAAAATCGTTGTTATTGCATTACGTTGTTATTTTGAGTTCTCTCAACAATTTCTTTTTTACAGCGTATGTGAAACATCACACTTAGCACAGCTGCTATAAAAGAACACATTCATGAAATAGGATGGATAGCATGGGTAGGTCATCTGCTTATAAACCAACCAATACTAGCTTACTGAAAGCATGTATTAATAAAGCAGGTAAACACTACTGCTCTCCAGCTCGTGGGTTCTCCTGTAGTTTGTTCGCTTATTTAGTTAAGCATGGAAACGCTGTTTCTGAAGGCGTCTTCTCTGTGTCGCAGCACTCCACTGTGGCACTCGCAGGGTGACTCACTCAGCTTGTGAAATATCCCCTTGTATGTGGGGGGGTCCCATGTTGGCTGGCTGCTCACTCGCCAAAGTGGTGCTGATGCTACAATTGCAACAAGTGTTTGGTTTATCAGTTCTTCTTCTGGAAATGCTGTGTTGTAGTTTGGTGATGCGCTCTTCCACACATGAACTGAGATCGTACTCACCTTCTCTTCTGTCTTCAGTTTGAAAAACGAGTCACGCTTTCCACCAAACTCTTGGGCAAGTTTTCAGATTTACAAATATGTTGCGACATACTGTAAAGTTTTTAGAGGTATTCCAGGCATACAGTATACAGGTATACACTTATATTTTTGGTTGGTGGACTATTCTCAGTCCAGCAGCGACACTGAGGTGTTTAAAAACTCCAGCAGCACTGCTGTGTCTGATCCACTCAGACCAGCACAACACACACTAACACACCACCACCACGTCAGTGTTACTGCAGTGCTGAGAATGATCCACCACCCAAATAGTATCTGCTCTGTGAGGGTCCATGGGGGTCCTGACCACTGAAGAACAGGGTAAAAGGGGGCTAACAAAGTATCAGAGAAACAGATGGACTACAGTCTGTAACTGTAGAACTACAAAGTGCACCTATATAGTAAGTGGAGCTGATAAAATGGACAATGAGCATAGAAACAGTATAGATCAGTGTATGTCGGCCGCATCAGCTCTTTTTTATATATATTATTTTCTTTACCTTTAAACAGTCAACAGAACAGGACTAGAATGACAGAAATCAAGCTCAGGCTCAACAATGACAAAAAATGCTACTATAATAATAAAGAAGTGCAGCATGAAAAGCAGAAGGTAACTTATTTTTCAGCTTTTGACATAATTTAAAAGTGCTTGTCACTCTTTAACTTGTGTGTAAATTTCATGAAGTGTGAACCAAAAGAAACGGCCCAAAATGACTTGGAAAAACTTCTGGTTCCATTGACTTACATTAAAAGTAAAGTAGGTTTTTTCCTTCTCCTGTAAAGTTACCATTTTGGAAATACAAAGTTTTGTTCTGACAGCAGGGTTATGTTAATCTGAGATTTCTTTGGCTGAATTATGGCGTCAGTAACCCTTTCAGACTGAAATGAAGGCTTTCTGCTTTTGTGTTTTGATGATTGTGCTGTCATTTTTGACAGCAACATCAAGTATTACAAGTATATCCCCTCAACCTCAGTTCACCCCTTAAAAGGCCAGGGCCGTCAGTGGATACAAAGTTTTATTACACACTCCTATAGCCTAAGAATAGCTCAGCCAGCTTGCACTGATGTCCCTGTAGTTACTGGATAATAAGCCTTAGTATGTAAGCCTGGGATTTTAAGGGTTAATAACTCATAAATGGCACTCAAACACTCTGTGATGGTATAATAGGAGATTAGTCCATAGTAATCTGCCAGAACCAAAAGACTCAAAATCTCGTCGAAATCATTAATCGCTGTATCACTAACAACGATGAGAACTGAGTTTGCAAAGCACCAGGCAGCAGGACAAACTGTTACTTCTACAAATTTATGCAGTAGAAATTTGATGACAGAAGGAGACAGTCCAGGCTGACAAATGGGGGCTTGTTAATTAGCCCAATATCTCCAGTTACACAGGACAAAAACAACCTTCTTCAAAGAAGTACATGAAGACAACATCCCACCGTGGCATGGCTGGTGTGGTCGGGACGAGAGGACTTAAGTCTTTTTGTTGAAGTCCAGCCCTTAAAAAGCAAATCCACCAATTTCTAAAATGTCAACATGATGGGCTGCTTAACGCATGAAGTCATGCAGAGTGTTTTGATGAAAAGATGGTTCATCCTAGAGAAACATGCCAGCTCTGATTTCTTTGCATTAGCTGCGTCCTTCAAAGGCCGATTGTGTCACAGCGGTGCGACCAGGCTGTCCTATTTTAAAGCTCCTTCATATGCGGCTGAGAAATGTGTCCTTCTTTCCATGGCAACAAAGGATCCAACAGGTGGATCCTTCGCCAGCCAACATATCTCGAGGTTCACTGCGAGCCGGCGAGGATTCGAGAACATGGCGTAGTCAGCAGAGGAGTGAACGGCAGCTGAGGAGACACTTATAAATATAAGTATTGCGTTTAAATTGCCGCATGCAACTTTTTGAAGTTGTTTACATCACATTTATGGCTGCAACACAAGTTTGGTTTGGCTGTTCACATTATCTTTTAAATGTGATCTGTATGCGACATCAGTCCGAACAGATCAGCTCCTAAACCGACCCGCATGCGCAAAAGAACAACGTGTCACGCTGCTTCACGGCTCATCCAGAGGTAAACAGTCACGACTGCCAACAAACCCCAGTCGCTCCCGGAGGATCAGCTTCATCTTCGCCAGCATTTCAGGAGCCATCATGAAGCTTCACTGACTGACAGCTGGGCTCATCACCTAGAATGTGTTTGAGCTCACCATAAAAAGGGCGCGGTCACTTCTTTGGTTCGCGTCCTCAGATTCTTTAAACTTTGCTTTCAGGCTTTTAACTGTTCTTTGAAAGCGTCTCAAATCGGAATTGAAAATGTCAGATTCAGTGTGTTTATCTGTTCACACTGCCACACAGATACACATCTGTGTCACTTATGAAGAAAAAGATCGGATTTGGGCCACTTTTACCTGCTGTGTGAACACAGTCTAACTCTTTAGGTTGATTTTAGAAGTCCAGTTGGCTTTCAAACTCCATTGTGAGCCAGTGTGTTCAGCAAGCAGATGTAATTTGATATTCAAACAGCTGCTTATCCAGTTTCTGGTCCTGGATCTGGCCAGCACTGGTATGTCCACAAATGTATAGGAATACAAAACCAGACGTGTAAGTGAATTCAGGGTCTGGGGGTGAAAAGCTCTTATTGTCCAAAAGTCAGACACCACCCTTCATTTGTTTAAGTTCCAGTCAAAACAGCCGTTAAGTAAAAGCTATTCATTTTTAAAAGGACATTTCTGAAGAAGACTAAAAGCTCCAGAGAAAATGGGCCTAACAACCACCTGGAAGAGCTGGTAGACACCAAAACTGACCCCCATCAGATAAACAGCACTTAAAGCTTTCATCTCTGAGAGAGAGGAGAAAATCAAGCTGCTTCAGATCTGAAAACATCCACAGGTGTTTCTGTCCATCCTTCCACTGTGAGAAGACGACTCAGCGCTGTGGGTCTGAAAGGATGTGTAGCTGTTCAAGAAGAACCTCACTGAGAAAAGGAGACGGACACATCAAACAAAGAAGCTGAACAATGGACTGACCACCCCAGAGTCCAGACCTCAACATCACTAAATGGGACACTAAATACTGAAAAACGGTTCTATTTCATTTTTGAGGCTTCTGTTAAATATGTTTTTTTGCTATTTTGACCTGAAATTAAACAAACGCAGGGTGGTCTCTGACTTTTGCACGGTGCTGTAAATGTTATGTAACAGTAATGGGTTAGGGTTAAAATTATGTTAAAAAAATGTTTAAAATAGTTAAAAATGTCTTTTCTTTTTAAAATTCTTTGTTTTTATTTTGCATATTAACTAAAATTTAGAAATCCTCTGACTATAGACTGTAATCTATTTTTGTGTTTTCAGAATATTACCTAGATTCAGACTTATTCAAAATTTGTCAATTCCAAACAAAGAAAATCCATAATTTAAAACATTTCTAAAAAAATTAGTTCTCCAGGTATTTCAGTTTTTGATTATCCTGTTCTGAATGTCAGTTTATCTGACATATTTATCCAGAGTTTGTTTGTTTGTTTTAGATCAAATGAAAATCCTGAAATCCTCTCTTGGGCATCTGTGCCTCTCCCTGAATGCCTTAATTCAATTATAAACATAAAATGATGACATTTTACTGTGTTGTACAGTATTATGTGCATTATTTTTAAACAATGAAATCATGAATTGACAACTGAATGTCACTACCGAAACAAATACGTCAATAGCAAGCAGACAAAATTCGTTTGGTAATGACATATTTGTTATGGTTGCGACAGTCGAAGCTAATTTTACACGTCTTTCTAAATGTGTATGTTTAATCCCTTTAACTCTGTGGAACCACCGGTGGATCCAAAACACACTTCGTCATATTCTTTACTTCATAACTTTCATATTTCATAAGCTACATTCAAAAAGTGTGTCATATGAGAGCTGTAACTGTCTTCTTTCCAGTCAAATAGATGAGGAATGTAGCTTTAAACCTTTATAATAAAAGAAGCCGAATTCCCATTTTTTTTTCTACTGAAAGTCGACCCATTTTTCCACAAATCTGAGCTACAAACTGGATCTCAGATGGCGTCTCTTCAGTGATCTGCACTGTAAAAATTATTTTTATAAAATAATACAACGAGCATCTAAGACTTTTGGCTTTCAGCAGTAAATTAAAGCATATAGCAATATGTTTATCATCATAAAACGCATTTTCTGCTAATTTGGTTTTTACAAAAAGCTTTTATAAAAAACACCAACACTTTACATCTGATTCATGCAGTTACTGAATAAATTGCCTTACGATTTGGGCATGTAAATTCAAATGGGAAAACCAAAATATACCCTGGAGAACAAAATTTAAAAAATGATAAGTTATGAAAAACCCTTTTTTTTTTTCAGGTTTATTTTTTGTCCTGGTCACATTTTTAGGGGTGGCCACATAATGATTAAATCCATAGAGATTATTTGTGAATGTTTTGGTACTGGCATGAAAAATGAGGACAGTATATTTTCAGTATTAAAAGTATTTTTTTAGTTAAATTGGAACATTAGAACAACGCATTTACACTCAATCTTGGCAGGCAATTAAATTGGCAAATAGAATTAACAAAATATGTGTTTTATTGTTCAACCTAATTTTAGGGGTTAGGCCTGGGGACAAGCATATAATAACGCATTGTTGTCGGAACAAAACCTCGTATCTCCAAAATGGTAACTTTACAGGAGAAGAAAAAAACCTACTGCACTTTTAATGTAAGTCAATGGAACCAGATGTTTTGGGCCATTTCTTTTGGTCCATTCATCATGAAATTTACACACAATGTAAAGGGCAACAAACATTTTCAGATTATGTCCAAAACTGAAAAATGACAAAAATAGAGAAGCAAGGTTTTCTTCCGACAGCAGCGATATGTTTATCAAATTTATTAAAAAATTTAAATACTTCAGTTGGGTTGCTAAGTAATAGACCTAATGCATGTAAATTAAATTTCTCATTTATGCACAATTAAACACATGTTTATTCAAGAGGGCAGTGTTTTGAATGACCCATAAACAGACAGGTGGCAAATCTTCCAGACACTTCTACTGCATGATATAATTAAACAACTAAGTTCTTACAGTGTATAAAATTGATGGGCAGACCCAGCTGACTTTGATTTCAGATCAAGGAGGCAAGAATGAGGCAAGAATGAGGCAAGAATCTTTGAATGAGGGTTCATTATCAGGGCGTATAGCAGGAGCTTCAGTAACAAAGACTGCTCAACTAGCTCGTGTTTCAATAGTGACTAAAGTGACGTCTCGCTGCTGTGGGCCAAAACCTCGCATCTCCAAAATGGTAACTTTACAGGAGAAGGAAAATACGTACTCTACTTTTAATGTAAGTCAATGGAACCAGACTTTTTTCCAAGTCATTTTAGGCCGTTTCTTTTGGTCCCTTCATCATGAAATTTACACACAGTGTAAAGGACAGTATGTATTTTCAAATTACGTCAAAAACGGAAAAATGACAAAAATAAAGATGTGAGGATTTCGTCCCATCTGCATTTGGATGTATGGGACAGACATCAGTAAACAGGGTTGGAAAATGTGGTTGAAAGCGCGAGTTCGCCGAACGCGATGCTCGTGCACTAGTGCGATATGTAAGCATTAAAAAATAGAAGAGCAGCTGTTCCTCGAGGGACTGAGAGTGTCAGTGCAGGATGTAATCAGACTGTGTCAACAAGAACAGTCTGGCCACAACTACACAGAGAGGGACTTTATAGGAGGACCGCAGGGCATAAACCCCTCATTACAAAGACGAATACGCATTTGAGAGCCTAAAAACCACAGAAACTGGTCTACAGAGATGTGGAGGAAAGTGATTACAGTCAGATGAGTCACTCTTTACCACATTCTCTCAAGTGGGCGAGTGCATGTTTGGTGCACACCGAGAGCACAGACAGGCCTGAGTGCTTACAGTTGAGGGGTCTGGTGGTGAAGTTCCACCAAGGCGCATCGAAGCTGTTCTGTAGGCTTATGTAGGCGCAACATCTTACTAAAGCACTTCATGTTGGCGTTTCCTTTAATTTGTCACGTTTGTACATCATGAGATATTGTTTTTTCCATATTCAGTGACATCACACTGAATAGTAGCCGTCATTTTGAGGACCGAATCAGGGAGTGACTGCTCTTTGTTAATGATTCACCTGTAAGACGCGACAGGAGCCGAGAGACGAGAGACACACAGACCTTTAATTCAGTGTTTTCACTCCAGGTTTGGAGCCGCTGCACTGTATAGTTTGAGTGTTTCTCTCTGCTGTTCTCACCTTGTTCAGCTCAAGAAGGGATTAATTAGCTAATAATATCAGGTATTTTAACCAGGAAACCACAGTTATGCAGTGCAGGGGTTTCAGGACTGGAGCTGAACTCTGAACTAACTGCACTAGCAAACTTACAGAATCACGTCTGTCGAAACACGACGTCGTTTTCAGACCCACGACATTCAGTCTGATATTTAACGTTAATGTTTCTCCATTCAGACCTCATTTAAATCTCCAGGAACAGAGAGTGAAGTTATACCGGCTGTCTGCAGCTCCGTTAGGGGGCGACTGTTTATCTCTCGGCTGTTAACATCAGCTAAAGTTATCTAAAGGCTAGCATTGATCACATCTGTGTTAATTAGCTGATGTCGTTACCCTCCTATGATCACAGAGTGTTTCTCCTCTTTATGCAGCACCATGGGGTCCTTTACCCACCCTGACGTGAAGAGCCGGTGGGGCTTCTGTGCTTTTAAATGCTCTGAGAGACTCTCCAGAACAGGGAGAGGGGCTGAGTGTGAGATAAATATAAATGTCAGGAAAACTTTTTCACCAGTTTAAGTGGGATCAGGAGTTCAGGGGGGAAACTGTATAAGGATCTCAGGCTGTTTTATCGACTTTGTCGAGGGAACGTTTTTACTCTTCCAAAGTAAGGAGAGTAATTTTAGCCATCATTCACCTCTAGTTACGTTCGTGCAGAGCAGCGAAGCCAGAAATGCGGTTCCAAATTTGGCGGCTACAGCAGAAACATCACGTGGCTGAAACCCAGAGCTTTCGATCAAGTGTCCAGGTCACCTGTTGGTTGCTGTCCAGTTACAGAGGCTGCCTTTAAGCCATCGCTCTCATGGTGCTTTAAAATAATATGTCCGGTGATCAAAGAACTGAAAGGAAGGAGAAAGAGGGAAGGAGGGGTGTGTTTTTCTCTTCTCTTTAGGAAGTTGTTGTTTCTTCCTCATCAGTGGCTCATTAGTCAGCTGTGTTTTGTGCTCAGCCCTCATCCTGTTATGGATCAGTGTGTGAGCGGCTTCTTTATAAGAACAGACACTCGAACTGTGTGTGGCTCACAGAAACATTTGTGTGTGTTAGCGTGTCTTAAGGGTTGAGCAAGGCTAGAGCATCAAGAGCTTTGGAAGGAAGGAGTCATTGCCGGTAAAAGAAAGAAAAAAGAGGGAGAGAGAAAAATGAGAAAGTTGATGCTTTTAAATATGATTTACTGAAAGAGAGGAAGGTAGAAGTGTTTCCAAAACTGAACCACAGTGAGAGAGAAGAAAATGAACAGGCAAAAAGAGGACAAGGTTCAGTAAAACCTCAAAAATGAGGAGGACAGACAAGAAAGTGTTCTAATGAGAGAAAGATGGAGAGAGGGATGGTGTAGAACAGAAACGATGGAGAGAGGGATGGTGTAGAATAGAGGAAAGATGGAGAGAGGGATGGTGTAGAACAGAGAAACGATGGAGAGAGGGATGCTGTAGAATAGAGGAAAGATGGAGAGAGGGATGGCGTAGAACAGAAACGATGGAGAGAGGGATGGTGTAGAATAGAGGAAAGATGGAGAGAGGGATGGTGTAGAACAGAGAAACGATGGAGAGAGGGATGCTGTAGAATAGAGGAAAGATGGAGAGAGGGATGGTGTAGAACAGAGGAAAGATGGAGAGAGGGATGGTGTAGAACAGAGAAACGATGGAGAGAGGGATGCTGTAGAATAGAGGAAAGATGGAGAGAGGGATGGTGTAGAACAGAGAAACAATGGAGAGAGGGATGCTGTAGAATAGAGGAAAGACGGAGAGAGGGATGGCGTAGAACAGAAACGATGGAGAGAGGGATGATGTAGAATAGAGGAAAAATGGAGAGAGGGATGGTGTAGAATAGAGGAAAGATGGAGAGAGGGATGATGTAGAATAGAGGAAAGATGGAGAGAGGGACGGTGTAGAATAGAGAAACGATGGAGAGAGGGATGGTGTAGAATAGAGGAAAGACGGAGAGAGGGATGTTGTAGAATAGAGAAACGATGGAGAGAGGGATGGTGTAGAATAGAGGAAAGACGGAGAGAGGGATGTTGTAGAGCTGCGTTCACATTACGAGCCTCGTTGCTCAAATCCGATTTTTTGCTCAAATCCGATCTGACACGATGGTTCACACTCGTTTAGGTAAGTGACTCAAATCTGTCATTAATGTGATGAACCGGCGTCCTGAAATGACCCTCATGAGCTCATCCTACTCAGTAACGTCACGTGAATGAATCACGTTCATCATCAGCACAAACTAACGAGCAGAACGAGCTTCGCTGAGAAGATCATTAACTCTGATCAGCTCTCAGCTTCATTATTAGAGCGAGACGAAGGAGAAAAAGGTGAGATGAGCTGCTTTTCCACCGTTTACAGGCTTTAACTTCTGTTTGGCGCTGCTGCCATGGTAACGCTGAATGATGGCACAGTAGAAAAAAAGCACATGAATTCCGATCTGAGCGTCACATTAAGGTCACATGGCCACTAATCGGATACGTATCTGATCTCGGACCACATATGAAAGGCTACGTTCACACAGCAGGTAAAAGTGGCCCAAATCCGATCTTTTTCTTCGTATGTGACACAGATGTGTGTCTGTGTGTCAGTGTGAACAGATAAACACACTGAATCTGACATTTTCAATTCTGATTAGAGACGCTTTCATATGTGGTACTGAAATCCGATACGTATCTGATCTGCGGTAATGCATCTGAGAAAAAGTCCAAAGAAGTGACTGTGCCCAAATTACGCGCCCTTTTAACGGCTCGAACACGTTCAGGGCGATGAGCCCAGCTGTCAGTCAGTGAAGCTTCAGGATGGCTCCTGTGATGCTGGCGAAGATGAAGCTGATCCTCCGGGAGCGACTGGCGTTCGTTCATAGTCATGATTGTTTACCTCTGGATGAGCAGCGTGAAGCTCTGTTCCTTTGTGCATGCGGGTCGGTTCAGGAGCTGATCTGTTCAGACTGATGTCGCATACAGATCACATTTAAAAGACAATGTGAACAGCCAAAAAAAAAAAAATCAGATTTGGTGAGAAAATCAGATTTGGGCCTCTTTTACCTGCTGTGTGAACGTAACCAAAGTGACTCAGATCAGATTTGTCCACACAGCCCTGAAAACATCAGATCCGAGTCACATTAGGGCAAAAAATCGGATTTGTGCCACTTCAGCCTGGTAATGTGAACATAGCCTTAGGTTACTTGCTAAGGCAGCTTGTGAGGCTGACTGATGGATTACGAATATTACAAAAGCATAAATTTGTATTTTAATCAGACAATAATAATAATGTTACACTTCTTTAGCGCTTCTCACAGACCCAGGGCTACTTTACAGTAAGAAAGCAATCAACCTAAGGAAGTTCATACGGGAGGAGTTTCACACAGTTACAACCAACAAACGACAAAGAATCAAAGCAAAAGAGAAAACAGGAAAGTTTAGAGGTGGACAGGGTGGAGCCGTTGCAGAGTGACAGGAAGAGAGTTCCGTAATTTAGAGGCCGTAACACTACGAGGTCTGCCCCCAGAAGGGAAGCATTTAAAGGGAGGGACCACCAGCATCAGAGGACCGCAGAGTACGAGAAGGAGTGCAGGGCAGCTATTTAAAGGGCCGCTGACCATTTAGGGCCTGATAAGTCTGATTGTAAGCCTCTGTGCAACAGCAAACAGCCTGTCAGATTGTTTACTGCCCCAGTTATGTCTGATAAGGTTCCTTCGGTTTCATAGTGGCTTCGAAAGGCCCACCAGCGGTGAGAGGAAGGATCTGGTGTGAATTCAGTGAGAATAAGTCGCTGTTGTCAGAAGAAAACGGTAACTTTACAGGAGAAGGAGAAAACCTACTTTAATTTTAATGCAAGTCAATGGAACCAGACGTTTATCCAAGTCATTTTGGGCCGTTTCTTTTGGTCCATTCTTCATGAAACTTACACACAGTGTAAAGAGTAACTGGCTTTTTAAAATTATGTCAAAAACTGAAAAAACTAGGTTTTCTTCCGACAGCAGTGAAGTGCAAGTGGACGGGTTTGGGGTTGGGGGCAGCACCATAGCTTTAGGTATGTCTTTAACAGGCAAAGAATTGACTAACGTATTGTTCACGATTATGTTCAAAAGTCGTGTAGGAAAGTTTGCGCTGGAGCCGTGAAGGATCAGTCACTCCAGGGTGTGCGTGTTGGGGGGGAGCTGATGCATGAGAGAGGAGGGAGGCAAGAAAGGAGGGAAAATA
Organism: Colossoma macropomum; assembly: GCF_904425465.1. Lineage (NCBI taxonomy): Eukaryota > Metazoa > Chordata > Actinopteri > Characiformes > Serrasalmidae > Colossoma > Colossoma macropomum. The sequence continues at coordinate 3,156,675 of NW_023496051.1, forward strand.
ACTGGCGAAAACACAGAGGAATGAGAAGGGAGGGGAAGAAGTAGTGCAGGGAGGAGAGAGGAGGAGTGTGTGCGTGTTATGTGTGTTTTTGGAGGGCTGCCCGTGTCGAGGGGGGAGAGAATGAAAGAGGTGAGGGGGAGAGAAAGAGAGAGGAGAGAGAGAGTTACCAGGGAGGAGCCAGTATGAGCCAAATGTCTGCGTTCCTGAACTGAGGGGAGTTTCCTCTAAGTGTGTGTGTGTGTGTGTGTGCTGAAGTGTTTCTTAATGAGTGTGTCATATGATACGGATGGGAAAGAAACCGTGTACTAATGCAAAACCAGCGCAAAATGAGCAAAACAACAAAAACCATCGCAAAGTTGAGGCGCGTATTACAGCTGGAGGACACTGTGGAGGGTAGAGGAGGCTTTTGCACCCACTGACCTGCAGCCATACACGCACACAGGCAGGCGCGCTCTGTGGACATAGGCCAGACGCCCACACGACTGTACCCCGTCAGTGCTGCGTGCGTGTGTGATGGAGTATGTAACTGTGCGTGTGTGCGAGTGGGTATGGAAGGGGAGTTTTGACTCGTCTAGCAGAAAGAAATGTAAATGACTTACAGTCGCTGGAGTAAATTTAGAACCTCTTTTTCCAGCTGTTTTGCGTGCGGCGGAGAGCAGCCAAGCTCGAGAGAGGGAGAGGCCTTTTGCGAGCATGTGTATGTGTGTGGGACCGAGAGGGAGAGAGATAAATCCCCATCAGCTCTGGTTCTACTCTTATTTATTCCTTGTTTATTGGTTTGTAGCTGGGTTGGCCTTGAGACGCAGCCATGCTGTCGCTGGACGAGCCGCTGGACTTGAAGATTTCCCCGAACCGCGACAGGGCGCTCAGAACGTCCATCTGCGCCCCGCTCCGATTCGCCCGGACGCACGTACTGCGGCCGACACACAACTCCGACTCAGGTCAGCACGCTTACACAGACACACATAGAATACTGGGCAAAGGTCTTAAGCACCTAAGCTAATTGTTTATCTGGGCCATAACTGTGTTTTTGCTAGTAAAAATCGATATTTTTATATCACTGTTATTTATATTTATTCCAATATTAGTGTTTTTCTGAGCAAAAAATGCTCTCTGTCTAGATAAGCAGCTTTTTAAATTGGGTTTTAAAATATTAAATGAATATCCAGATGGCCTTGCGTTGTAAAAGTGGCAATCTCAATGCAGATAAGTTATTATTATTTGTCGTATTTTAGTCTATGCTATCATTGAACGAACTATAATACCAGTGAAGTAACAATTATTATGACAATTGATTTCAAATTTGTAATTACCAGTGTTGTGTCTTGTATGTTTGCAGATAAAGATGTCCTGGACTGTCACCCTGCCTCAAAACTGGACGTCAGTCTGTCCCCCTCATCCCCTCCCTCACCCCCCTCCCCTCCTCATTCTGGTTCCAGTTGCAGCCCTCTACCGCCCCCTCTGATCAGGGTGAGCATTGGCATGCACCTACATTATATGGACAAAAGTATCAGGACACACCTCTTAGGCCCAATCCCTTTTCTTCTTTTTACCTCTACCCCTTGTTATCGAGGGTCTCCTTGCCCCTTGGAACTGAGTTACAGGGGTAGTGGTTGAAATCTTCCTCTCTGAAATGGGACCCTCAAATAAAAAGAGCATCACTTCATTAACAGCTACTAGCGCTGCTCTGTAGGCGACCCTGCCAGTCTGCAGTGACAGCAGAGGAGGGTAAAGTTCAGCTCCTCACTGCTGGGCTTTAGTTACATTTAGGGCATCATATGACTTCAAAGAGGGGGGCAATTATTTATTATCACCCACCACTAATTCTTCAGTGATATGAAGCTGAAGTCAGATATTCGCCAGATTCTTGTTGAATTTTTCCGTTCCACCTTAAATGGCGCAGCAGTTACATTCTGGACAGAACTGCTGGACTATTTAAGGTGGAACGGGAAAGTTGGCGAGCTAGCTACCGAGACATTAGCATACTATTAGTGATTTTTTGTGCTTGTTATGAAGAAAACGATCATAATACACTGAAACGACATTAAACTACGATAATACAGTGGTCATCGTAATTTTTAACGGAGGAAATACTTACATTTGTGTGTTTCTTTGGTCGTTCAGGCAGCCATCTTGCCGGTTTTTCTTTTTTTCTCATAACACTCCATTTGGAGTGTGCCTGTGAAAAACCTCATCATCATCATCACTTTTATTTATATAAGGCCCCTCCCATGCTCAAGTACGCTTTACAGTATCAAAATACATAGTCAACAGTACATAACACAGAACGCAGCTGAACACTACCAGTCCAGGCAGCCCCTCAGCTGCAGCGCAGCATCAACCCAGCAGCCAGCCCAGGCTGCAATGTCACGTCGATCAGGTCCCCAATCCAGAGAGCCTCATAGCTGTGATGCAGCGTCACCCAAACAGCCAGCCTAAGAAGCCTCTGAGCCACAGTTGGAAAATCACTCTCAGCCGCTATCTCGGTGGACATGATGGCAAACTCCTCAGCCAGCAGGAAAACATCAAATCGTACACACAAACAATTTAAAACAAACAAAAAAAACCATGTAAAGTGGCAGCCATATTGCGGCAGAGTACTTACAGCAGAGCACACTGACTGCCGGGAGCTTCTTGGCAGGGTTTTCATGGCTGAGCAGCTGCTTGCAAGCCTTACATCACCAAGCACAACACCAAGCGTCAGATGGAGTGGTGTAAAGCGCCCCCACTGGACTCTGGAGCAGTGAAACGTGTTCTGTGGAGTGACCGATCACGCTTCTCTATCTGGCAGTCTAGCAGTAGCCATTATTTTAAGACCTACGTGCTGCACTTTGTAGGGAGAAGGAAGCCATTTGAGATTCTGCCTTAACAGTTTGCGCCCATGTTGCGTCACCTGACCCGAATACTGCGTGCTGATTGGCTGAACGGATTTATTGGGTTCTGCTGGAGAACAGCGCTCACATTTGACTCGTTTCTGCTGCAAAACGTGAACTTGCAGTGCCTTGACAATGAACAACAACGGCTTTTGTGACAAAACGTGTTTAGGGTCCAGAACAAGCTGTGCGTTAAGAATAACTCATCACAGTCAGCTTGGTTTTTGTAAAGGATGGTGTTTATCGTTTTTCGCTGATGAACTCTTCCTTTATGTGTGAACCAGTTAAATTAAAGGCCGAATTGAAAAAGTTGTTCACGTGCTCAGTTCTAAGATAATTTGCGATTTAGAAATGACTCTCTTGTCTAGTTTGCCTGCATATATTTTCACTCGTTTTTATAAATCATTCATATATTCGTGTAGTGCGTTTTATGAATGAGGCCCTTGGACTTCATCTAACCCTCCCAAGTGGTGTATACATTTCGGCTGTTCTAACATTTAGATTAGTTGAATTGTGTCTCATTCAGAGATCATTAAAACAAGCGTGTAAATCATTTGTGTTTGTGAGTAATAGAGGAGATATTTTGTTACAGTTTGAATTTGATGAGACAGGACATCCTTTACATTTGTGCCATATTTATGACATCAAAAATAGAAAAGGTTATGAGTTCAGACTTTAACCTGTGGTTATTGAATGTAAATCGAATTTATATGTAATGAATTATGTAATTATGTATTATTTAGACCGTCTTATTATATATATATCTCCTCTTACACATTAATAGACAGTCACGCATAGTTTATATGCAAAATTCATAGCAGAAACACAAGCACAGTCTAATCTTTCTGTCACCCACAGGATTCAGAGACCACCAGTTACCAGGAAGGCGAAGCGTCTCCTCCTCCAGGTTTCCAGTTCTTCCTGCCCATTGGCGCCGGGGCCGGCCTCCGCCTGCCCAGCTCCTTGATGATTGGTCAGTGTCGCGAAAGACGGGAATCACCTGAACCGGTGGATGAACAGCTGGCCTGTCGCTGGCTAAAGGTGAGTGAGTTTATTAGTCCAGAAGTTTTTCAGTACAGTCTTTAGCTGCGATCCAAAAGCTCGGCTGTGGTCCAGGTGGGCTGCATTTCTAGACTACTACATCACTGAAGACCTATCAGACGGATCTTTCAAATACAACCGAGAAACTCAGCCAGCATTCTTAGAATTTTCAAGGACACCAACAGAGCATTCTTCACTTTCACTCATAATCCTTTGCGTATGCATCAGACCCGAAGAAAGTTCAAGAGAAACGCCGGCAGATGAAATCAACTACTATGTGTTTTTTTTTTTAAAAAGGGAAAATATGTATATATAACTCCATTTCCAAAAAAGTTGGGATGCTGTGCAAAATGTACATAAAAACAAAATGCAATGATGAGCAAATCATTTAAACCCTATGTTTCATTGAAAATAGTACAATGACAACATATCAAATGTTGAAACTGAGAAATTTTATTGTTTTTTGAAAAATATTTGCACATTTTGAATTTGATGCCAACAACACATTCCAAAAAGTTGGGACGGGAGCAACAAAAGGCTGGTAAAGTTGTGTAATGCGGAAAAAAACACCTGGTGGTTGATGGCAACAGGTCAGTAACATGATTTGGTTTAGAAAAGCATCTCAGAGAGGCGGAGTCTTTCAGAAGTAAAGATGAGGAGGGGTTCACCACTCTGTGAAAGACTGCATGAGCAAATGTGCAACAATTCAAGAATAACGTTTCTCAATGTAAAATAACAAATAACTTCTGCTTTTCATCATCTATGGTGCACAATATCATTAAAAGATTCAGAGAATCTGGAGAAATCTCTGTATGTAAGAGACCTGTATTTGCTGGCTGTGATCTTTGAGCTCTCAGGCAGCACTGCATTAAAAACAGACATGATTCTGTAGTGGAAATCACTGCATGGGCTCAGAAACACTTCTGAAAACCACTGTCTGTGAACACAGTTTGTCGCTGCATCCACAAATGAAAGTTAAAATTCTAAAACGCAAAGAAGAAACCAGATATAAACGGGGTTCAGAAACGCTGCCACCTTCTCTGGGCCTGAGCTCATTTAAAATGGAAGGTGAAGTGGAAAAGTGTCCTGTGGTCTGACGAATCAACATTTGAAATTCTTTTTGGAAATCATGGACACTGTGTCCTCCGGGCTAAAGACCAGATCTGTTTAAAGGGTTTATTACATCACTTCATTCAATGAAGGATATGAAAAGCACCTGTTTTCAGTGAGCTAAACAGTTTTTATGATTATTGCATTTTCTCCATCAGATTTCATGCAGGCTCTTCTCCAATGATGTGACAGAGCAGCCTTGAGCTTTCATTTTGAATAATGTTTAAAAAATGAAGGTCCTTCATATGACGGTGCTACAGAAAACCCACCTTTCTTGACTACAGCCTGGCTTTTGGAGCGCATATTTGTGTTTGTTTCAACTTCCTGCACACATGAGCTTGATAATCAAGGCCTGTAGAGCACGTGTCTGAATCTCTGTGCTGGAGGGCCGCAGTGCTGAAGACTGAGACATTCTGCCTCATTAAACACGCCTGATGTCACTCATCCTCTAATTAGCAAGGCCTTCATGACTTGAATTCAGAGAGTGAGAGGAGATAAAAAGTGATTTTTAGTTCTTAAAACTGAATGTAAAAACCATTATATTACTATTTGATGTTCAGTGAACTCAGAGATTTAAGGAAGCCAGTTCACTTTTGACTTTTAAGTTGGACAAGATAATCCTTTATTAGTCACACAATGGGGAAACTGACAGTGCTACAGCAGCAAAGGGAGAGCAAGGCACTCAAGAAAAGAAGTAACAAGAAGAGAAATTAACAAACAAGGTAATTAACCTTCATAATAACTTAACAGTTACAGTTTGTTTGTTATTACTGTATAGACAATATCGCTGCTGTCAGCACAGTAATCTCGTATCTCCATTTTTGTTCCTCAGTTTTTGACATATTGTGAAAATGCCTGTTTCCCTTTACACTGTGTGTAAATTTCATGATGAATGGACCAAAAGAAATTACTTGGAAAAAAAATCTGGTTCCATTGACTTACATTAAAAGTAAAGTATGTTTTTTCCTTCTCCTGTAAAGTTACCATTTTGGAGATACGAGGTTTTGTTCCAACAACTGCAATATATACACACCGATCAGGCGTAACATTATGACCACCTCCTTGTTTCTACGCTCGTTGTCCATTTTATCAGCTCCACTTACTATATAGGTGCACTTTGTAGTTCTACAGTTACAGACTGTAGTCCATCTGTTTCTCTGCATACTTTGTTAGCCCCCTTTTACCCTGTTCTTCAGTGGTCAGGACCCCCATGGACCCTCACAGAGCAGGTACTATTTGGGTGGTGGATCATTCTCAGCACTGCAGTGACACTGACACAGTGGTGGTGTGTTAGTGTGTGTTGCGCTGGTCTCAGTGGATCAGACACAGCAGTGCTGCTGGACAATGAGCGTAGAAACAAGGAGGTGGTGATAATGTTATGCTTGATCAGTGTGTTGCACATGGAGTATTGATTATATTGCACATGAATTAACAATAAACATTTTAAATAGGAAAGCAAAAAAACAGAACACAGGCTATTTTTACAGGGTAGCATTTGCAGAACTGTTGCCTGCTAGGAATCAAGTTTGATGCTCTTGCTCTAGAGCCTTGATTAACTCACTCAGGTGTGTTTGGAGCAGGACCAGAACAAAAACATGCGGCCTGCAGTACTTTAGGACTTAATTACAGGTCTGGAGAAGTATAGAATTTCAAACCACTTCTAGAAGGAAAGTAAGAAAATTCTGAGAAAGGTTTTGGATATTAAGTTGTTAAAGTAAAGGAGGAGTGGGGGCACAGCTCAACACAGGGTAAAATGTAACGTGGATATTTAATCTGGTTAATATATATATATATATATATATGAATTTGTTAATCACAGATTATAGTCCAAAATAAGCATTCTAGTGTTTGAAACACTAATTATGTATATTATGATACTTGCATTATGTGTTTAGGTTGGAAAGTTAGTTTGGTTCTAACAGCGTAGTAATATATAAAATATAAAAAAATAATATATATTTTGCAGCAGTTTAATAAAAAGTAACCCGGAAGTTTTTTTGCCTAGAAATGTGTCACACTGCTACAGGCAAATGGTGGTCAGACCAGATTTGTCAGCTTTGTTTATTTCAGTAAAATCCTTTTAGTAAAAGTGTTGTGTTGATATCTTTGTACAGTAACATTTCCACTCACTTAACTTGCTGGAAGCAAATTTTATAATTTCATTTGTAGAACAGATGTGTAGATAGTTTGTATAAAAATGTTAATAATCTTGTTTAAATATTTAAGAAAATTGCAAAAAACCATGTTGTGCCCTGCTCTCCCCCATACACTGATAGAAGTAAAGGTTCTGTGCAGATACATTTTCGATTATTAAGGTACAAACAATGTAAATGTTCCCTCACAGGTACAACAAAGGTTTTTCCAGGAGAAAAGTTTGTATTTGTACCTTTTGATAACCGAATGTTTTAAAACAGAACAGTAAAATAAAAAGCCTGGAGACGAGACGGGGTGTGTGGAGTCAGTACAGCTTAGACAATATAAATTATGTTATAATTATGTTCCCTGACTAAAGGTACTGAGATGTACCCTTGAGGACACCACCCCAGTGACAAGAGGGGAACCTTTATTCTGAGAGTGTGTGCTTAACAACCTTTGCCACTTCATAGAAAGAATATCGCTGCTGTCTGAAGAAAACCTCGTATCTCCATTTTAGTCGTTTTTCAGTTTTTGCCATAAAATGCCTGTTGCTTTTTACATTGTGTGTAAATTTCATGAAGAATGGACCAAAAGAAACGACCCAGAATGACTTGGAAAAATGTCTGGTTCCACTGACTTACATTAAAAGTAAAGTATGTTTTTTTTTTCCTGTCTCTCTTGTTCTGTTCTGCAGTGCCACCTGCTGTTCGAGTGCCTGCAGGACCTGGTAGATCATGTGACTGAATTCCATGTGAAGCCAGAGAGGAGTTCTGGTTACTGTTGCCACTGGGAGGGGTGCGCACGCAAGGGCCGCGGCTTCAACGCCAGGTGATTCTGAAATTATATGTCTATAGGCAGTTTCAATTCAGAGAATGCAGCTGGTCTACATTCTTGAAGTTGAGTGGGCGGCTCTGGGGTTCTGCCAAGAAAAGTGCAGGAATTGTGAATTACTGAGTAAAGACTCTGCTGCTGAATTAAGACCGAACAGCTCCATGACTTAAAAACATTTCACTTATACTAGATTAATCAACATTCTTCTCAATTTAAATTTAAAGTCAATGTGCACTTCATAAAACTTTAGATAGCATTTTATCTGAAATTAGCCTTCTACCCAGCACATACCTCTCTAGTGTAAGAGCTTTTTTTGTTACTGTCTGCGTGTAATAAAGAGTGTAATAAAGGGTAATAAAGGAGGTGCGCCACTGTGTGTTTATCACTATATAAAAGAAGCACAATACTGATTTTACTGTTGCTCTGCGATTTCTTGAGCAACACATTCAGAACAGGATTCAGATCATTATGGAAATGCTTATTATTGATTTGTTTCTTTAGGCTCGCTGGTTTACAGTATTGTAGCATAGACTTGTAGCATGATTTTAACCCTTGTGTGATGTTTATGTCTGTGGGACCCATTTTCAATGTTAACCAAAAGAAAAATTATGTGATTTATTATTATTTCAACCTCAGACTCTTGGTCTTTGCTCATTTTCTGTGAAGAACATATAAAATAACCCATTTTTCAGTGTCTTCACTCTGTTCACCCCCCACACATTTATATTACACATGTGGTGTTGGGTGAACCTGCTGGGAATAAATGTGTGGAGGTGCTTCACTCTGTTCTTCTCCTACATGGCCTGCTGTTAGTGTGTGTGTGTGTGTGTGTGTGTGTGTGTGTGTGTGAGGGTGGACAACATGGACAGGCTGCTGACTGGCTACAGCTGCTAAAGGAGAACCCTACACTGGCCACGTGTGATATTCTAAACATCTGGTATTTTTATATAAATTGTTGTGGCTTTATTGATTTAAATAACAATAATGTGGTGGGTCCACCAGACCACTGAGTAACAGACACATCAACACCACACAAGGGTTAACTGAGTAGTACCTCATTTACTTTGCTTAACTCACATTTTTGTGGTTAGTTGAAAAAAATAGCTGCAAAATGACTTTAACAGTGGTGTCCAAAGTCCAGCCCCCAGGCCAAATGTGGCCCGTGGACAGATTTTAATTGGCTGCAGCTTCTCATTATACCTGGCCCGCCAGCCAATACATTACACCTGACGGTGGCAGCAGAGCCATAAACTTACATTGTGTTGCACCGTGTAAGTGTAAGAGCCTTTTGTCTCTGACTAGACCTGCAAATCAATTTACGGACATTTAAACACAACTACAGCCAAAAAGCACAAAGTTAACAGTGATTTTGGTGAGACGGACTGTTTTTTTAGTAAGAACCATAGCAGATGCGTCTGTCTTGCAGGTCAGAAGAATATAATACATTTTCAGAATTCAGAGACACTGAAGTAGGTAGAATCTACCATCCTCTTGCAGCAATAACTCATTATCAGGGCAAATTCAGTAGATAGATAAATATTAAATAACAAAAATAACAGTTTCTCCTAATGCTGCATTTATTTGATACATAATATGATGTAACAGCCATCATTTCTCACAAACCACATTTTTGCACAAAATAAAAAACACAGGTATGAATATATTTAGCAATTTATTGCTGCTCTGAAATCAATTTGTTATAAGCGTTTACTGACTGCGCATGATTTAACCCTTAAAATCCCAGGCTTATTTCATACCAAGGCTTATTTTTCAGCAACTACAGGAGCTTCTCAGGTTATAAATGTACATAAAAAAATTTGCCTGCTGGTGGGCCCTGGCCATTTGAGGGGTTAAGGGGGGCATCACCAAATTCCCAAAATGGATCACAAGCAAGACGCTCAGTTCAGCTGGGTTAACTGTTCTACACATTTGTGTTTTTCATATTTTGAATATCTAATAATTTGAGTCCTTTATGAATAATATTTTGACAAAAAGTGACCAGCCCATGGGTATTCTGATAGGGTCTGTCAGAAAAAAGCTTAATAAAGGTTTGGACACTCATGGACTTTAAACAATAGACTTTCTTAACAGTATAATCCTTTTAGTGCATCACTGCATTGCATCTCTCAGCTTTACCCATGCGGTTTCTTTAGGACTTGATTCTGAGCCAAGAACCACCAACACATTTGCTGTAGGCCGTCACATTCAGCTGGCTTAAAAATCACTGTCCTTTGATTAAGCTTATCCTCGGGTTTCAGTCACATGATGTTTCTCTTGTGGCCGCCATATTTGGGACTGAATTTCTGGCTTTGCTGCTCCACACGAGCGTAACTAGAGGTGAAAGATGGCTAAAATTACTCTCCTTACTTTGGAAGAGTAAAAACGTTCCCTCGACAAAGTCGATAAAACACGCTGTTTACAGTTTCCCCCTGAACTCCTGATCCCACTTAAACTGGTCGAAAAGTTTTCCAGCCATTTATATTTATCTCATACTCAGCCCCTCTCACTATTCTGGAGAGTCTCTCACAGCATTTAAAAGCTCAGAAGCCCACCGGCTCTTCACGTCAGGGTGGGTAAAGGACCCCATGGTGCTGCATAAAGAGGAGAAACACTCTGTGATCATAGGAGGGTAACGACATCAGCTAATTAACACAGATGTGATCAATGCTAGCCTTTAGATAACGTTTAGCTAACGTTATCAGCCGAGAGATGAACAGTCGTCCCCCTAACGGAGCTGCAGACAGCCGGTATAACTTCACTCTCTGTTTCTGGAGATTTAAATGAGGTTTGAATGGAGAAACATTAACGTTAAATATCAGACTGAATGTCGTGGGTCTGAAAACGACGTCGTGTTTCGACAGACGTGATTCTGTAAGTTTCGCTAGTTCAGTTAGTTCAGAGTTCAGCTCCAGTCCTGAAACCCGCTGCACTGCATAACTGTGGTTTCCTGGTTAAAATACCTGATATTATTAGCTAATTAATCCCTTCTTGAGCTGAACGAGGTGAACAGCAGAGAGAAACACTAAACTCCAAACCTGGAGTGAAAACACTGAATTAAAGGTCTGTGTGTCTCTCCTGTGTGTATCTCCTGTCACGTCTTGCAGGTGAATCCTTCACAAAGCACAGCTGATTGAAGGCCTAGCGCAGCGCAGTCACTCCCTGATTAGGTCTGGCGGTGACTATTCAGTGTGACATCACGTGAAACGCAAGAATACTTTTAACTATCACTGATGTGACAGGTTGCTTTTCTGAATTGTTCGTTAGCTAAAACATGACACAATCATTTCTGGATCACTGGTAGTTGGTCTGTTACGTAAAAAAAAAGGTTCTCCCAGCCACATTTACCAGTATTGTAACATTAACAGACTTATTTTCTACAGGTTCTTTAAGTGTTCTGTATACTTTGTTATTAAAAAGGAACAGTAGTGGAGGAAACAAAAAAAAAAACTAAGCTTACAGTTAGGGGGAATTTAACATGCTTACCCAAGCAAAAGAAAAGGAAACACAGCTTCTAACCTACCTGCCTAACCAAAGCAAACAAGAAGAAGAAAAGCAAACAAAAAGAACTTATTCTCCTCAATAAGAGAGATTATACACAAGAGCCGTGTGTCCGAGCAGCCGCCTTAGCTCAGTGTTTACAGAGTACTTAAATGAGAATGCTTTATCAGCAAACAATAAGCTTTTTTTCAAATCTCAACAATGAGGCAACAAATCAACAATAAGCTGTTACCTGATAGGTGAAACATAACTTTCACAATGAAACATTTTCCAGTAATTGGTTGGGGAACTGGGAACACAACGGAAACCACAAACTGCGTTCCAAAGACGAGGCTGCAGCCGAGGTAGTGCAGGTATCTGGGTAGGGCCAATTTAGCGTGTCCAATTGGCCTGACTGCATGTCTTTGGACTGTGGGAGGAAACCAGAGTACCTGGAGGAAACCCACACAGACACAGGGAGAACATACAACTCCAGACCGAGAGGACCCTGGTCACCCAGCCGGGGAAACGAACCCAGGCCCTTCTTGCTGTGAGGTGGAGATTTTACACCTGATAAGATAACGAAGACGAATTCAAGGACTTGAACAGCTTACATTTTAAAACAAGCTCTGCTCCAACGGCTTTGTTTTCCACCATTTTCGTGGTGTTTCGTGCTGCGCGGAGAACTGTGGGTAACCGAGGCCTGGAAGGATACATCTGATGTATCCTTGAAACCACTCAGAACGTAGTCTGCATTTCCAGGCTGTTTGTAAAGGGTCCTACACTTTGGAACATCCTGCTATGACGTAGCGGCCGAGAAATGCAGCGTAACTCAGCTGCAGCCTAGGCTTCGGAACGCAGCTCACGTCAAGCAAAGCACCACCACTTCCTCCTGTATGCGTCCTTTTTAAAGACTGGTGGTGACCATCTCCCGTCCTGCAGCTCTGCAAATCAGCACAAGAGAAGGTGCACACATTATAACCCACAAGGTCATATCAGTTAGCTTGAAACATGATCCAGGTGATCACTGACCAGTTCGGTTTTTATTGCTGTCCCTAGCTGGATTGTGTACGCTGATTTGCAGGCCGAACTCCCTCATTCCTGTTGAAATCCCATCGGAGTTCGCTAGTGGAATTAACTCTAGCAGCTCTATGATTAGCTGCACAAGAGTCACTGAAGGCTCCTTTTAGCATACTAGCTCCCCATAGTCATGAATACAGCCTAGATAACACAATTTTCAATCATAAGCTTTGAGGATCAATACAGATTGCTGAGTAATACAGGGTGATTCATCCGATTTCAAAATGATTTATTTCACTTGTAAATCATTACAGATCAATGCAGTGAACTGTAAATGGTTTAATTGAGCATAAAGTTTATTATGTAATTGTACAAGTGCTCAGTATGAACCTCCTCCAGCTGTACAGACAACATCAACGCTATAGTCTAATTCATCCCATACTGGATTGAGCATGTCGGGTGTCGCTGCACTCACGGCTCTTTCAGTGAGATTTCGGAGATCATCCAGTGTTGTGGAACCAACGCCGAACGCTCTGAGCTGTTGGAGGTTCACTGCCCATGAAAATCACTCTGCACAGTTATGATGGATTCACTCTTATTGAAGTGGAGAACGCAGAACGCTTTCTGCTCAGGGGTCTCCATCTCCTCTCAGGCTGATGGGAGCCATCTTTAATCGGATTAATCTTTTTGAATCACCCTGTACTTAAACCAACAGTGTGTGTGGCTTAAACCAGAAGGGAGTGTGAGGTGCTGGAAGTGATTATATTTACTGACTGTATATGTGTACTTATACTGATTATATATTTATATATGGTTTATTGCCTACACAATGGACTGCAGACTAGTAGTAGTAGCAGCGTGTTGATTTTAATAGCATGCTAACAGAGTGGACATCTAGACCGTAGAGTACATTTTTTGTGCTGGAAATGTGCTGGACTTCCGACTTCAGTTCCCCACTGCAAGATTTTTAGTTCCTCTCAACGTTTCTTCCTCTTTTTTTCCTGCCATCGTCTCCCTCGACCTGCCCACCAGATGGCTGGCTCTGCATTTCTCTAAAGCCACTTTAAAGTCTATCCTGAAAGATACAGGTAGCCAGCGCAGTTCTCTTAAAACGGGAGTGATCTGATCTCTCTGTGTTGTTTTTGTGAGGATGCTGCCGCGTTTTTTATGAGTTGTAAGGGATGTATAGTTTTCTTAGGATGTCCAGTAAGAAGATCATTACAGTGATCACCAAGTTTCTCACAAAGTTTCTCAAAGTTTCATTCCAATAATCAGTATTTCAGTATTTTTCATGATTTAATTGTAGAAAATTTTCCACTGAGAAATATCTGACACACAGCTGGTTAGTCTGTCTGCAGAGTCTTGATCTTCAGAAGGAATAGAAATGTATAACTGGGTGTCATCAGCATAGCTATGAAAATTTATATTATGTTTCCTAATGATATCAACTAGAGGCAGCATATACAAAGAGAAAAGGAAAGGCCCTAAGACTGAACCTTGAGGGACTCCACAAGAAATGGCAAATCTTTTTGATGAATGATTTCCAGGTGAAACCATGAGCTGCCTATTACTTAAATATGATTTAAACCATTCTAAAACTGTGCCCGAGAGGCCGACCCAGCATTCAAGACGCTGGATTAAAATCTTGTGGTCAACGGGAACAAAAGCTGACCTAGGAATTTTGTGCATCAGCGTTGAGACTGAGGTCATTCATAACAATATGGGACAATGTCTGTCGTATTTATTTAAGATATTTATTACTATACACTCATTCTCATTGCTCACTCTTATTTCTCTCTCTCTGTGTAAACACAGGCTTCAGAGAACATACAAAATATTGACTCCTGGCACCTGTACAACAGAACAGGTGGAGTACATACATTCCCACCTTTGTTAGACGGGAAGGAAACACACGGCTACTTTTCATTCCAGCAAAAAAATGACTTCTTTCTAGCGTAAAGAACCATGCGAGCATGTGTTTAACAAAATGATATGAGTCGTTTAATGTGTGAACTGGCCCCTAAAGCAAAATGGACATTTAAGGCGGTCAGTGAAAATGCCTCAGTCTTCAGCATTTAAACAGGAGTAAGGAACTTGAGCAGGAGTCTCGCCACAAAGCAGAACAGTAGCTTTGTGAGGAGGCTCATTCCCGTCAGGTGAAACAGCGTTTTTCTCCTCTCTGTTTGTACCAGCAGTAAGTCAAAGCGATTTTGACGTATTATGCAGAAATAACTCATTTTCTTGTACTTATGTCACAAAAAAAATGGCTGATTTTCACACAGTTTTACTTCTGTTGGAATTTTGACTTGTCAATTAAATAGTTAAATAATGAGTCATTTTATTTGGACAAAGTTATAAAGTAATAAGCAAATATTTCAACACAAAGTCAAGTAATTTGTTCGAGATAAATGAAGATTTTGAAAAATGGGGTCATTAGAGAGAAGTATATTCAAAGATTTTAAGAAAAGATTTTTATTGGAAGTCTTAATTAAATAAGAAGTCTTTTTTTACATGAGAAAAAGTTTGATATTTTGCCTATTTGATCTGAATATCTCTGTATAAGTTTAATTTTGTCTATTTTACTGAACATATTGCTTCATGTGCATCAGTTGTGTAGTGCTCGGGGATTTTTTCATGGTTAGAATAAGGTGCTGCTCATATAGCATGTAGCTTATATCAGTTAAACTGGTGGCTAGCTAACATTAGCCAACATCCCATCAAAATTTAACTAAATTTATTTCACAACAGTTTTGGATAAAAAAAATTATTTTGATAGTCCACTTTAGATGCTTTGTAGATACTTCATTTACTTTCAAGTTTCATTCAACTGAATATCTACTAAATTAATCATGATTTTCTTTGACTCTAACCCTGAACTTAACCTTTACACAATACCGAAACCCAGCCTAACCCCACCACTGTTCAGAATCAACCGAGTTTCAACAGATGGTTTGTTAACAATTTGAACATCTGTAGATGATCTACAGGGGTCTATAATGGACTATTCAAATAAAGTAAGACCCAGTTTTGCAAGCGGAAATCCAAAATACACTTTTCATTGCAAAATTCATAAAACATGACAAAGGTTAAAATACTTCCACAATCATGCATGTGCACCCAGCTGTCAGATATACAGGGTGATTCAAAAAGATTCATCCGATTTCAAAGCACCATATTTTTACAACCGTGAGGCGTCCAGGAACCAATCACATACCAATTGAAAGAGGGGGTCATAGAGTTTCTGATCACTGGAAGATGGCTCCCTTCAGTCTGAGAGGAGATGAGACCCCTGAGCAGAAAGCGTTCTGTGTTCTCCACTTCAATAAGAGTGAATCTGTCATAAATGGGCAGCGTGATTTTCGTGGGCAGTAAAGCTCCAGCAGCTCAGAGCGTTCGTCGTTGGTTCCACAACACTGGATGATCTCAGAAATCTCACTGAAAGAGCCGTGAGTGCAGCGACACCCGACGTGCTCAATTCAGTATGGGATGAATTTGACTATGGTGTTGATGTCGTCCGTACAGCTGGAGGAGGTTCATACTGAGCACTTGTACAATTACATAATAAACTTTATGCTCATTTAAACCATTTACAGTTTACTGCATTGATCTGTAATGATTTACAAGTGAAATAAATCATTTTGAAATGGATGAATCTTTTTGAATCACCCTGTATATTCACAAAATGACAAATGATTACAGCTGATTGATGTTCATATATTATGTTGATACATTATGGTACTTTACGATACATAATGTTTGACACATTTTAGCATCAGATCACTCAGAAGTAACTTCATAAAATGTCACTCAGAACTGTACGAGGAACTATAAAGTTTTAAAGTTTGTGAATAAGGACTTTCTGTACTGCAGGGTTGTTGTGGTAATGCTATTGGCTTTTTAGTCATCAGGAATTCCAGTGAAACATTTGTCTTTGCTCGGTGTGGGTTTGTTTATGTGTAAGTGATAACAGATGCCTCTCTTGGACAGGTACAAAATGCTGATCCACATCCGCACACACACCAACGAGAAACCACACCAGTGCGCTATCTGCAGCAAAAGCTTCTCCCGGCTGGAGAACCTCAAAATACACACCCGCTCCCACACAGGTGAGACACAAACAGTCTACATCCACTCTCTGCACAAACAAGCCTGAACAGGCTGGTACCTGCCATGTTATCTGCCAGGTTGCAATTCAGTCCTTTCCATCCTGCTTTCCACAATCAGACCTGTTTCTCAGGTTGTCGTATGTATTTATTTATTGGCTTATTTGTAGGCGTGGCTCAAATGACTACTAAAGTACTCATTCGTTATGCTGGAATTCATTTCTTTTTAGTATTCGAAGCTTTGTCTCTTTTTTAAGTCACAAGATCTGCAGTATAAAGTACAATACATTTTATCAGAAAAAACTGTATAGCTATATATATATATATATTATATATATATATATATATAAAACCTTGTATCTCCAAAATGGTAACTGGAGAAGGAAAAAAACGACTTTACCTTTAATGTAAGTCAATGGAACAAGAATCTTTCCCAAGTTATTTTGGGCCACAGGTATTTTCAAATTATGTCAAAAACTGAAAAACGACAAAAATGGAGATACAAGATTTTCTTCCGACAACAGTGATATATATATATATATATATATAAAAGATAAGATAATCCTTTATTAGTCCCACAGCGAAGAAATTCTCGGTGCTACAGCAGCAAAGGGACAGCAAAGCACTCAAGAAAAGAAGTAACAAGAAGATAATTAACCATAATTAGCCTTGTTAATTACTTAACAGGGTTTTATAGTTTGTTACATATTACTATATAGACAATATATATAATACTAAAAGTAGAAAAAATATAAAAATAAACTCTATCCTTCACAAAAATATGTACACTAGTAAGGATATTTTACCCGACTTTCACACATTGGAATACATATATATATATATATATATATATATACATATATATATACACCAGACTTTTTCCCCAAGTAATTTTGGGCCGTTTCTTTTGGTCTGTTCTTCATGAACTATAAAGGGCAGCAGGTATTTTTTTTAATTCAAATTATGTCAAAAACTAAAAAATGACAAAAATGGAAATATGAGGTTTTGCTCCAACAGCGTTAATATATATAATTGTTAAGTCAATTCTATTTGGTTTAACTGAATAATGCCAAGTATCCATGTCACCTTGCATGAATATTGTTGTTGTTATGGGTGATTTTGAGTATTTGTGTACTTATTCAGAAACACGTACGAGTGTTCTAATCCTGTAAAATGCCGTTCTGGCCAGCCCTAGTAATTTGTTTATTTAAGCAAACTGTAGTGAAAGCTAGATAGGCACATTGAAAAATGGACTGTAGTGAGTCACCAAACAAGCTTTCACTTTTACTTAATGTATTATTTCACGTGCATCGCCCTCAGTACTGAAGTGCTTCATTTGACACATCTGATGTTATTTAAGGCCCTTTGGTTAAAAACTTTCTCTTAAGCCGGGCATGCACTGTGATTTTAGCAGTCTTGTTCTTTGGTGACAGCTCGCACTGTACGTTTGAATCGCCCATCGTGTGCAGACAAAGCCTGTGATTTATGTGCTCACTCCGAGTCCTGATCAAAACACTGGCTGAATCTCAAACGGCTCCCTGCTCCCTACATAGTGCACCACATATTAAAATAGAGGCTCCTGCACCCATGAAGTGCATCACATGTCTAATAAATAGCCTCCTGAGATTCAGCCGTGTGTCCACAGTTCCAGACTGGACAGACAGTGCAGTGTTTTGGTGTAGAAGCCAGAACGTAGTGTGTTACTTAGGATGGAGGGGCCGTTTGAGATCCCACGATTGTCAAACTGCTACAACAGCTTTGCTTACTTGTGCCACACACTGTGCACTGAAGCTGAAGAGCAGGTGGTCTACAGACCGACAGCCCTACAAAGACAAAACATCACAGTATCTATTTATACCTCACAATTCAACTCAGTCAAACGGAGCACAGTCCTCATATACGGACGCTGGTGCTGCGAATGTGGACTTTCTTACCCCTGTGTAGGAGCGGTGGCTGACATGTCAGAAATCCATCCGATTGTCCAACTGCCCAATCGGAGCTCGTTTGGCCAGTAAATCAGCCATCAGTTCCCCTCTCACACTGCACGGCAAACAACGGCCGATGAAGCTGAAATTGGGCCCGATTATGAAATTCAGTCGACTCTGACCAAACTGGGCTTAAAAACAGGTTAAAATTGCACAGTGTATGTCGGGCTTTAAAGCACAGACGCCAGCGTCTACACCACACTGCTCTTAGTCTGCATGCTGAGGCTGAGAAATGTAGAAAGTGTAACAACAGTCTCAGTAACAAATGCCACAATTAAAGTTTCCATTTAAGGTGCAAACAAACAGTAAGTTTAACAGGTACCATGTTATTTATTTATTAGACTTTATCCTCAGTTTCCCTCTCCTTTTTTCCCGCCCTCTCAGGAGAGAAGCCCTACGTGTGTCCGTACGAAGGCTGCGGCAAACGCTACTCCAACTCCAGTGACCGCTTCAAGCATACGCGCACACACTACGAGGACAAGCCCTACTGCTGCAAGATGGCCGGCTGCCACAAGCGCTACACAGACCCCAGCTCCCTCCGCAAGCACATCAAGGCTCACGGCCACTCCGTCGTCCAGGAGCCCAGGAGCGCGGAAGCAAGGCCAGGACGAGGAGGCGTGGGAGCAGATCTTTCAAATTTGAATTTGCAAGGAAGAGCTCCCCTGGTCCTGTCAGAGGCCGCGCTGAGCATGCTGGGGGCGCAGGCCTTGCACACCTTTAACGGGCCGCTGATGGCTCTGGACCTTTCCATGTCCTCAAGGCTCGCGGGGGCTGGAGCTTTGCTCTGCCACAGGGGGCCTCTTCTGGACCCCTTACTGCTTCCTCCCTCCCACAGGTTGGGGGCTAAGCAGAGGGGCGGAGCCATGAAGGAGGATGACGACGATGACGACGATGAAGAAAGAGAGATGAAAGCAGGACGGGACACCCTGTCCTGGGTGTTCGTTCCACCTGGCATGGTGATGCTCAAGCAAGCTGTGGTCAGCTGAATGGGCATCATGTGGTCATGTTCTGCTTCCAGCCTAAACAGCTGGATCAGTTCAGAAGTTTTTAAACGAACTTAAAGGCAGACTCCAGTATATTTCGTCCTAATGTTAAGGTGCTGCATCTGAAGGCCAGTCGATTACCACGGACAGTCGTTTTGCTCGTTTCCCTTGGTAAAGAACCAAATACCACTTCCTCAAGACATACTTATGATAGAAGCCGTAGGGACAGCTGCTGAATTCCATCAGTAAACATTTATGCGAAATCATATCTCATTTATATGTTTGTGTACAGAATTTAGTAACTGCTCATTGGCTTCTGTTACAAATGAGTTTACAGTCAACAGGATTTCATGTTAATTCTGGAGGACTGAGTGGCCTAGAAAGACAAAAATGTATGACCCCATTCGCTCACTTCAAGGGAAAAGCAGTGAAATGGCTGTCGGTGGTAAATGACGGTACAATAAACACACAGACAGAGACAGAGAAAACTCTGGAACATTCCCTTAACGAAGATGTCGATTGCAGGGTTGCTTTTAAGGGATTCAGCTTCATTTTAGCACTTTTGAAAGTTTTTGATATGATTACTTGAGGACCAAGATGTTTTTTTTTCTTTTTCAGTGTATTCGAATACTAACGACAGCACCCATGAGAACATGCAGTGTGCTTCTGTGTTGTAAAAGAAAAAAAAGGGGAAAAAAAATCAGACACATATCTAATTCCGAACTGGGAATAGCAGGAAAACTGTTACGTCTATCCGTGTATTTGTATAACTACGACAAGTCACCAAAACTGACCACTCTAAGGCTCTGATTGAGGACGGCAAATAATCTTAGCTCACACAGCTTTCATTTAAAGCTGATATTCATTGCACTTCTGTTCTCTCGCAGGTCACATAATGCTCCTCTGACGTCACTGAGTTTAGACGAGTGCTTGTGGTTGAAGAGGTAGGCCAGCCTGAATAGGTCTGAGCTACTGAGCAAGACAGACTGCAGCACAAGTTAATCTGCCAGGTATGCTTGATGTGCAAAACTCCTCAGAGCAAACGTCACTAAACATCCTGTTTAAATACTGCTGAGTGTTGATAAGGTGACGCCAAGCCCTGTTGGGTCATTTAATTAAACAGTCCTGCAAATATACAGAGTGTATAAAAGGGCCACGGCGCCAATGCCTCATTGTCACTTTTACTGTAACACTATGTGTATTTGCGAAGCGTGTTTAAAGAAAGGATTCACAGTTATTTAAAAGAGAAACAGGATACAGTGCGAGTCAAACGAGTACCAGAACAAACCTAACGATGCGCCGCACTCAAAATTGTCCTTAAAGGGACATTATAGGGAAGTTTGACAGAATGTCTGCAGATAGAGGTATACCTGCCTTTAGAGTGTGACATTTATTTCATATGATGGTTATTATGTACGCATTCTGTTATGATAGCGCAGATGTATTTTGCTGTCTGACCAAGCTAATGTTAATATGGGCACAAATCAGGCTGGCTAGTTTCCTTTGGCTACAACAACATAGTTAATTTCAGCAGGATAGTAGTTTAAATGAGTGCGTTTACATGCACTTAATAATCCGATAACTGCAGAAAATCAGATTTTGTCAGTAATCTCATCAACATGTTTACATTACACAAGTAATCAGATATAGGGGAAGCTCTGGGTCTACATGAGTCAGGCAATAATCAGATTTCTGCTTTGCAGATTTACTTGGCATCACCTTATCAACCAACCAATAAACCCACAGAAGACAAAATGATGTAAACATAGTGTAAAACTCGAACTTCCTACCGCAGCTTTTTTTTTAAACAACATACCGCTTTACCTGAGAATATGAACATACATGATCTAGAAGATGAACAATATTTAAACCCTTCATCTCCTGTTTGGTTTCAGCGTCGCTCCAAAAGTGTTTTATTGCCATCTTGCAGCATCGCTGGTGGCACCGCCGTCTGTTCTTGCGCATGCACAGACTGAGAAATCCGAAAGAAATCAGAGTAAGAGTTCACATGCACTAGGAAATCAGATTACGGAGCTAAAATCCAGCTCTCTTTATCAGATTTCTTAATCAGATTTCTAGATCGGAGTATGGTGTTTACATGACCATTTGAATAATCGGATAACTGCAGAAATCTGATTATGATCAGATTATTGAGTGCATGTAAACGCACTCAATGTTATATAGCGACTCTAGACAAAGATCATTACAATTTCCCATTGGAATTTGGGATTTTTGCTTGTGTTCAGTGTAGCTTTTCCAACCGTGCAGCAGTTACAAGAACTAATTTGTGGGCAGAGCATGGATCGGTCAATTCTCTACTACATACTGGAACACACAAGCCAGATATATGTACCTGAAAAGGTGCAGGACAAAATGTACCACAGTGTGCACTTGCAGTGCGCCTGAAACTGTCAGTTTATTAAGGCTGTAGCTATTTACACAAACTGCACACAGGACTGTCTGACATGTTTGTGAGGTGCAGGGTTTAAAAGGCGCTGTGAAATGGTGAAGCCGTTAGCAAAACTGATAGCATGTTTGGCTACGAAGAGATAGTGGTGTTAATAATTGAACATTCTACAGGGACGTACCTATACTCTGGATCAAATTATAGGAGTCACTAGGTGGACTCTGCAGGAAAATAATGTCTAGTCACATTTCAATCTCTCCAGCTATTTTAGCACAATCCTCCCTACAATGGATATATATGAGGAAAAGAAGTGTGTTTATACACTCAGGCTTGTGCATCAGTTTTATGCATAACATCTCGCTGTTGGTAATGGTAACTTTACTGGAGAAGGAAAAAACATACTTAACTTTCGATGTAAGTCAATAGAACCAGACTTTTTCCAAGTAATTTTGGGTCGTTTCTTTTGGTCCATTCATCATGAAATTTACACAATATGTAAAGGACAACAGGCATTCAATTCAAATTATGTCAAAAACTGAAAAATGGAGACAGAGGTTTTTTTTTCCGACAGAAGCTTTGTGTTCAAAGCTTCCTTTGTCCAAGAAACCTGACACAGAAGGCTTAGTATATGCATGACTGCTTGTATAGAACGTCTTGAGTGAACTCAAATCACAAAATGTAAAAAAAAATCTTTAAGGGCAAATTTATTTTTAGAACTTAAGTCTAAGTTTTATTGCTTCAGTTTTAGACATTTGCAAAAACAGTACTGTAAAGCACTGAAAGCAGCACTGTGTGTGTTAAAAAATGAAAGAATTAGCATTATTGAGTCTGGAGAAAAGAAATGCGCTGCAATATAGTGTATGTGTGTGTGCGCTGCTATGAGTAAGAGGGTGTCGAGTCAGACCGCGTCACACCTCTTTGCATATTAAGGGCACAAGCACAGGCTCAAAAAGAAGGTCAGGTTACAATTGTTCTTCTGCACCATTACACATGTCCACCAGAGAGGTCTCCAAGGCCCAATCCCATTTTTCCTTTTTGCCTCTACCCCATGTTTTCCAGTGTCACCAAAACCCCTTGGAATGGAGTTACAAAGGGTAGTTGAAATCTTGCCCTATGAAAACAAACAAACATTGCTTCATTAACAGCTACCAGCGCTGCTCTGTAGGCAACCTGGCTCGACTTCAGTGACAGCAGAGGAGGGTAAAGTTCAGCTCCTCACTGCTGGGCTTTAGTTAAATTTGGGGCATCATATGACTTCAAAGAGGGGGGCAATTATTTATTATCGCCCACCCCTAATTCATTTAAGATACAAAGCTGAAGTCAGACATTCACCAGCTTCTTGTTTGAATTTTCCCGTTCCACTTTAAATGGTGCAGCAGTTACATTCTGGCGCTTCAAGCATCAATACTGCTGTGTTATTTAAGGTGGAACGGGAAAGTTAGCTAGCTAGCTACCAAGACATTAGCATACTTTTAGCGATTTTTATGCTTGTTACGAAGAAAACGACCATAATACACTGAAACAGCATTAAACTAAGATATCGTAATTTTAATTTAACGTAGAAAATTCTCACATTTGTGGGTTTCTTTGGTGTCTTTTTCAGCCGTCTTGCCAGTTTTTCATTTTTTCTTATCACTCTGTTTGGAGTCTCTGAAAAACCTCCGTTTGGAGGGCCATGTAGCCCCAACACTTTGCCCTACCCCTCTATCTCAACAAGAATTGGGACACCCTACCCTTAGACATGAACCGCGCAAAACAGAGGGCTAAGGGCTCAGTGGTAGGGGTGAGGGGTGAAATGGGATTGGGCCAAAATCCCCAAAACGTACATAGTGAGGCTTTAAGTACAACCCTCAACCAAGTCAAGTCAAAGCTTATTTATATAGCACTTTGGTGCTTGTTACAAAGCAGCTTCACAGAAAAATCTGTGTCCGAGCTCCAGTGAGCAAACCAGTGGTGACAGTGGCAAGGAAAAGCTCCCAAAAAGCAAGAGGAAGAAACCTTGAGAGGAACCAAGACTCAAACGGGGAGCCCGTCCTCCTCTGCTCGACACTGGATAGCAAATAATAAGACCATAACCAATAGAGCAGTTGGTCTAATGCTGTATGTTTCAGTTCAGTTAACTGTATCCTTTAAGTTTTTAACTTCAGATAAATATTTGTTTTCCACAAGTAGCCCCGAATTCCAGATCAGCATAGTTTTTGACTAGAACATGTATGACGTCAACCCCAAACGGCTTTAGTGTGGCTCTGCTGCAGAAACTGTCTTGCTCACTCGCTTTGCACGCTTTGGCTCCTCCCGCAGTGGGATGTATGTCACTTACTGTATTCTGCTGACAGCCGTTTGAAACGCAGTCCTCTAATGGCCCTGATAACGGCTGTGAATAGCGCTCTGACATCAGAAGCATGTTGGCCATCAGGGTGGTAGCACACGCCTCACACAAAGACAGAGGGCTAGGCTACAAGCCGATGAACTTAATCACGTAATCATAAAGTTTATTTAACTCAGCGACGCCCACCCTGATCGTGACCAAACTGCTTCAACAAGGAAACGTAACGTCATTTAATCATTTCTGTTCTGTACTCTCACTTTTCTCTGCTCTATTATATCGGTTTCGAGACGAGACGCGTAAACGTGTCGAGGAGCTTCTGCGATGAATCTGTGACTTCAGTGGTCAGATGGTTGATGATTAGCTCTTTCTTTAATGGCTGCTGCTGTTTATTATCCCTAGTCGCCCCGTCTACCTGGAAAGTTTGAACACATCAGTTCAAAGTTCGCCACACTGTACGTTGAAATGATACAGTGCGAGAGCAGGGTGCAAAGCACTGGTAGCAGACTATGGCTCGTTGTAGCCGGCACCTGAGTAGTTTATTTAAACCTTTTTGCACAGTGGGATGTCTGTCATTTATCTGTATTTGTAACCAGTTCCAAGTGCCTTTTTACCATGAGTTTATTGATGATGGATATTTGGTCGCTGTCTTAAGAAAACATCATATCTCAAAATAATAAGCAAAGCTCTTATCTTTAATGTAAGATTTTATTACATGTCATTTTGGACAGTTTCTCTTGGTCCGTTCCTCGTGAATATTCACACAGTTGGCATTTTTAAATGGGTAAAAATTTTAAAAAAAGATAACGTATACATGCTGAGTGTACAAAACATTAGGGATACCATGATACAATGTAAAACCAGTTGAAATATGCACAGTGCCATGTTTGTACCTTGTTCAGGTCATGCTCAGTCAGACAGAATGACCGCTGAACCCTTACATATATGATCTTACACAGATGCCAGTCAGTGTGGTACTGTGATTGAGACATGCTACAGTCAGCTAACGTATGACCAATGTGCGAAATATAGGGAGTTCTAGGGGGCCTGGGACCCCCTAATTAACCTCATGGACCCCCTGAGTGTCTCAAAATCACAATTCTTGGGGGGGGTGGTATCGGCTTTTGACGTTATGCTGTCATAAGAGCAAAACAGACAAACAAATCCAAATTCAGGGAAGGCTCAGTGTTTAGCTGTTTCACCCACAATCTGCAAGTTTCTCTCTTTGGTAGTCTTAACTACCTAGAGATGCAACACTGCTCTGCCTCAAGGTGGCGCTGTAGCAGACTGTTTCACCCAATTGGTTGTTTATAGCCTCACAACTGTGACTATGCCTGGGAGACCTCTGCAAAACTACCAGCCATCATGGGACCCACTGAATACCAGGGGTATTTCGCACACTGCTCATGGCTGAAACTGTAAAGCCACAATTGATGTATTGGTAACACTTTACTCTAGGATGCTGTTCATAAGGCTACATGACACCCACTGTACATAAGCCTGTCATGACAACTGACATAAATGTTAATAAATACTTATTCCAATGGGCATCAGTCGCTATAAAGGTTACGTTTGCCAATTTTCATCAAAGTTAGCTAAAGTAGCCATTATGACAGATGACGCCTGTTGGAATAAGCATTTATAAACAGTTATGTAGGGTTATGTCAGTTGCCATTGCAAGCTTATGTAGGTGTCATTCAGTCTTATGAACAGCACCCGTACAGTAAAGTGTTACTGATGCATTAAAACTCTAAACATTTTTTTGTGCTTGGTACGGCATCCCTAGCATTTTGTATGCTCTATATACACCGAGTTGCCAGTTTATGGGGTACATCTACCTGCGTCTGATATACACATCAATACAACATGAAATGGTCCTACTGGGACCCCTTCCATTGATGGAGAAGGTAAAGAGGAGCCACAACAGATGGGCTGCAGTTATTTCCTGCATGCTAAGAGCAGCCATATGGCAGGTGTACTAAACTGGCAACACAGTGTACATAGGAATTTAAGTCAATATGTTGTAATACTGAGCATGCAGAACATTTCTATATACTTTTCGACATGGCATCTGTCAGAGACAGAGCCATACAGGATACTGAAATTGTTTCTGATGAAGATGATTATGACGATGGCGATCTACGTCTAATAAAAGAAGCTAACATTAAATGCCGAGCTGTGTCGCAATCCATGTTTGCCCTGACTAAGACGGTTTTACCTGGAAAGGGAGTGGTGCTTATGGGCACTATTACTCTGTGTTGCTTACATGCAGTCATTCATTCATTCTTTTACCTGAAATCACTTCCTTGAAGCAACGACACGGTGAACCCTCCCTAGACCTAGTTAAATGTCTTGCTTAAGGAAACAGCGGCTGTGGACGTTAGGTGGGGTCGTGCTCTCTTGGGACATGAGATTTCCGCAACGGGTAGTCTGTGAGATGATAAAGGTCAATCACGATATCTGAATCAGAACATTGGTAAACGCATGGCTGAAATGTGAACGGCTGCCCTGTAAAAGCTTTGACAGTCATTTAGCTGAGCAGTGAATTCATTCAACAATCCATAATTGTTTATATGTAATTTAATCACTGCATAAGTACACAAGTCCAGTCCCATTCGTACACAAGTACACAGTCCATTTCCGATCGATTTACATTCTCCATCTGCACTTCTGACTTTTTCCTGTTTATTTTCGACATCAAGAAATGACAAAACCCTTCAAAGATCAAGTTCCAACTCAGAATGAAAAGTCTCGTCTTCTGCTTGGGGCGGATCCCCGAGTTAAGTCCAGTCTTGTGCAAAGTTGCAACACTAACAGTGATTCACTAGTGCAAATCCTTAAAAAAAAAGTTTAGGCCTTAAATTAGGTCAGGGAAAGCGTCTTGGGCTGTTCAGTCTGGCACAGGTGGATGAAAAGCAAGAAGAGAAAAAGAGGGAAGGACTACCATTGTGTAGCATCCCCTCTTCTTTTAACAACAGTCTGTGAACATCTGGGAAGTGAGGAAACCAACTGCTGGAGTTTTGGGAGAGGAATGTTGTCCCATTCTTGTCTGATGTAGGATTCTATCTGATCACCAGTCCTGGGTCTTCTTTGCCGGATTTTTTGTTTCATGATGCGCCAACTGTTTTCTATTGGTGAAAGGTCTGGACTGCAGACAGGCCAGTTCAGCACCCAGACTCTTCCTCTGCGAAGCCATGCTGTTGTGATGGATGCAGTTTGTGGTTTAGCATTGTCTTGCTGAAATATGCAAAGCCTTCCCTGAAAGAGACGCTGTCTGGATGGGAGCATATGTTGTTCTAAAATCTCTATATACTGTTCAGCACTGATAGTGCCTGTCCAGATGTGTAAGCTGCCCACGCCATAGGTACTAATGCGACCACAGACCATCAGAGATGCAGGCTTTTGAGCTGTGCGCTGATAACAAGCTGGAGGGTCCCTCTCCTCTTGAGTCCGCTGGACACAGCATCTGTGGTTTCCAAAAAGAATTTCAACTTTTGATTCATCTGACCACAGAGCAGTTTTCCATTTTGCCTCAGTCCATCTTAAATGAGCTTTGGCCCAGAGAAGACGGCGGCGTTTCTGGATTGTGTTGACATATGACTTCTTCTTTGCATGATACAGTTTTAACTTGCATTTGTGAATTGCACGGCGAACTGTTCACAGACAGTGATTTCTGGAAGTGTTTCTGAGCCCATGCAGTGATGTCCAGTACAGAATCAGGCCTGTTTTTAATGCAGTGCTGCCTGAGGGCATGAAGACTCACAGTCATGTGTTGCTGCTGTCAAGTTCTAAATGAGTTCATTTCAATTGGGGTTTTAGTTGCTTATCCTTTTTTTCCCCCATTTGTTAGTAACAGCATCAGCAGTGCTTTGTGATTGGTCAAACCTCTGATGTTTGAGCTTTATCATTTCACTTTAGACCAAGAGTGCTTCAAAAAGTGAAGAACAGAGCCTAACTGCTGGATGTTTAGAGAACCCCTCAAATGGTCAGTGACCACCGGTGGTCCCAAAGTGTTATTAAACACTTCTATAACCTAAGAATAGCTCTGCTAGTTTGCATTGAAGTCTCTGTAGTTACTGAATAATAAGCCTTCGCCAACTCTTACCCTATAAGCTGGTGAGTATACAATGGTATACACTATAAATGGGATGCATGGAGTGGGGGTGCAGAGGGGGCTGCAGTACCCCCCCGATTTCAGATTGCAATTGCTAATGATAATAATATTTAAAATAATAAAAAGGAAAAAAAAGACAAATTGTGATACAATTTTTGTACAACAGCAACAACATGCAATTAGGCAATGAAGCAAAAATTCAAAATAGCAGCAACTGCTTGCTTCTCTTCTCTTATTATGCCTGCTGAAGTGGCTAATCTCCAAAATGGAAAATGGTCATAAGAGGCTGTAAAAGACCACCTTTCATTTATTTCATTTCCGAACAAAATGACTACAAGTTTAAGGGTTAGACAAGGTTAAAAGATACAGAAGAAAGACCTGGTAGACACCTGTCCCCATCAGATAAACAGCACTTCCATCTTTGAGAGAGAGGAGAAATCAAGCTGCTTCAGATCTGAAAACATCCACAGGTGTTTCTGTCCATCCTTCCACTGTGAGAAGACGACTCAGCGCTGTGGGTCTGAAAGGATGTGTAGCTGTCAAGACTGAGAAAAGGAAACAGACATAAAGATATATGAAGAAGAAGCTGCTGGTGTTCTGTGTGGATTACTTGGATCGCGAAAAGCAGAAAGTGCAACCGACTTCTAAGACTGAACTTTACGAATTCCTTTCAGAAAATTTAAGGACAAAACAGTTTTACAGTACTTAAAGACAGAAAATGTAGGAACCTGGAAAGTTAAGAATATTGTGTCAGAGCTTTGTGCTGTTTATCAGAGTCGCCGCTCCACAGTTTCAGTTTCATTTCCCAAGCGCTTTAGCCGAGCGCTAACGTTATTCCTCCTAATAAACAGACACTTGTTCAGCTCTGCTTCCTCATTATTCACCACCATCACTGCAACATTGTATCTGAAGAGTTTTTATCAAACATTACCTTACAAAGGTACTAAGAGGGACGGTGGAGATCGAGTCTGCAGCGTCTGAGCTCTTAAAAACGATATTTAAAAACCCTCACAAGTCAAAGCACCGTTTTCAGTGTAGATAAATGTAGCATCATTATACTAGTTATACAACTGTGCTGCCCTTCACTGCATAAAACCATAGAAACAGACGGTTAAAACAGAAGTTAAGACGCTCTGGGGTTTATCTTAAAGTTAGGAGAGTATTTGGGATATTTTAGCAGCTTAGGATGTTTCTGTAAAACAGCTTTCTGTTTCTGTTTTCTTATCTGGATATAAGATAAGATTACAAACTTAAGAACTGCTTCTGTAATGGCTTCTGTCCTAACTTCAGTCTTAACTGAAGTTGCCATGGCGACAAAGCAGATAAGATATGATCTCAGACTTAAGAATTTTCTGTAATACGGCCCCAGTCGTACACAGTGTAAACAAACAGAGATCTTAACTGCCAACTACATTAATCACGCACACACAGTCAAATGACTCCATAACCTACAGGCCCAAACACACACACACATATCGACACACACATATCCAAAACAGTATGAGTACATGGATCACACACACACACACACACACACACACACACACACACACACACACACACTGACACTCTACTCTCTCCCCATCTTCCCTGTGTTGCCCTCATTCCCAGCAGAATTAGCACATTAACACGCTGTTGATACTGATGTCTATGTGTGTGTTTGCTCTAAGGTAAGGACACCTGGCTTAGCTCAGAATACCCTTTCTAAGCATCATCCACCTCTCCATTTCACCAACAAGCTCTCCTTAACAACGAAGAGACGCTCATTAGTGAAATCAGACAGTGCTGCGCTGGAGCAAGTCCCCTAAGACCCCGCCGAGCTGCGACCTCAGGGCACAGAGGGGGTTGTGACACTAACAACAACAACACGCTCTCTTTCAGGAACGTGCTTTGCTCTCTCAGTTCTGTTGTGTACTTACAAAAGTACGCAAAAGTGAAAGTATTAATACGAACCTGGTCCCTTACACACTTCTACAATAACCCAACCATTAGAGAGGTACCCCTTTAGAATAAGTCTACCCTTATAAGCTGTTTATAAAAGGTTTAAAACAAGTTTATTATTGGTTATTCACTAGGTCATAAACCCCTTAAAAATCATTATTAAACAGTTATGACGCATTATTAAATGGAGGAATGTGAGTTGTTACATCTGATGAAGCCGACAGTTTTAATGCTGACTAATGAAGAAGACAAGGTGAGATAAGCAACCAGCGAGAATTGCGGTTTAACTACACACCTAAAATGAAGGTTCTTTAAGGGTTCTTTAGTAAAGAAAATGGTTCTATGTAAAACCATGAACACTCAAAGAACCTTTTGCACGATTAAAGGGTTCTTTGCATCGTGAAATGGTTCTTCAGATTAATGGAGAGTAGAACCCTTTTTGAAAAGGGTTCTATATAGCCCTCAAAAGCGTTCTCCTATTGTAACAAGCCTGACATTGTAACAATAGGAGAACCCTTTTTGGTGCTATATAGAACCCTTTTCAAAAAGGTTCTATGTAGATCCATCTATAGCACTTTCTCCATTAATCTGAAAAACCCTTTCACGATGGAAAGAACCCTTCAATCATGCAAGGGGTACTTTGAGTGTTCATGGTTCTATATAGAACCATTTTCTTTACTAAAGGAGCTTTGAAGAACCTTAATTTTTAGGTATGTATATAACTGAATGCGGTTTCACTATTAGGCAAGTAACAGATCACTGTTGCCGTTTTTATTTGTGTGTTATAACTGCTTATTAATGCTTTATAAGGCGTTTATGGCCGAATTAATAACCATTGATAAACTAAATTTTAAACCATTTATAAATGCTTAATAAGGGTAGTCTTATTCTAAAGTGGTACCATTAGAGATGATACATTATTAAATGAGTGGGTAAATCCTGTGTTCACCTGACTGAGTTTTACACTGTCGTTAAAAAGTCTGAAATTACTTACTTTTTAGATTTTAAAGAGAATTCCGCCAATTTTTTTCCGCAAATGTCTGCATAATTCAATGGTTAAGATCTTTCCTAGTGGTACGTTGCGTGATCTACTTCATCTCGTCTGCAGCTCGTTCAAGATGCCATGGCCAAGTTAATGACTGCAACTATGACGAGAGACCATACCTCTCCGACTCTCTGAATTGTCAGGAGTAACCGATGCTGTCGAAAACTGACTCTAGGTTCTCACAGGGTCAACTTCCTCAAGCAGAACTGTAAATGCTGAAAAAGGATGACACTGTGCAAATGTTCTTTCCACGGTACTATGTTTAGTTTAGCAACCTGATCTTTAGGTCAATGTTTACTAGGCATACAGTACACAGTAAAAGACAGCACTAATGTATGGGTTTTATTGGTTAATATGCTGAAATGATCTAGTACCACATCCTATTTCTTGTATAATCATTAGCTACTCTGGTAATTCTAGTTAAGTCCTACAGTCTGAAGAGTCTTTTTCCTAAAATGCTTCCCAGCAATCTCAGCGATTTTTGCTGCTTTCTGTTAATTATATCCAATTGCAGTGGGTAGCGCTGTTGCTTCACAGCAAAGAAGGTTCGACTGGGGGTCCGATTCCCCGGCCGGGTAACCAGGGCCCTTTCTGTGTGGAGTGTCTATCCTGTGATGGACTGGCAGCCTGTCCAGGGTGTTTCCTGCCTTCTGCACAATGAATGCTGCAATAGGCGCCAGCACCATGCTACTATGATATTTGTGGTGGCTGCTACGGTATCCCAGGTGGTTGCTAATGCACCTCAC
Source organism: Colossoma macropomum (assembly GCF_904425465.1). Classification (NCBI taxonomy): domain Eukaryota; kingdom Metazoa; phylum Chordata; class Actinopteri; order Characiformes; family Serrasalmidae; genus Colossoma; species Colossoma macropomum. Next base: position 3,188,813 of record NW_023496051.1, read on the forward strand.
ATGGCTAATAGGGTGTTGCTAACGGGCCTCTACCAACATACAATTATCATTAAATAACAAATTTTTCTCTTTGGAATCAAGGGGCTTGGGGGCAAAAGTTTACACACCCAACTTACTGTAGTGCTGAGAATGATCCACCACCCAAACAGTACCTGCTCTGTGGTGGTCCATGCGGGTCCTGACCACTGAAGAACAGGGTAAAAGGGGGCTAACAAAGTATCAGAAAAACAGATGGACTACAATCTGTAACTGCAGAACTACAAAGTGCACCTATATAGTAAGTGGAGCTGATAAAATGGACAATGAGCACAGAAACAAGGAGGTGGTCATAATGTTATGCCTGACCAGTGTATAATGGATGGATTGTACATAAAATGTATATATGCTGTATTAGTGTTGTAGACATGGTGACCCCTGGTTCTTATCACCACCACTGTAAAGTGATCAGGGTCTGAAAGTTACCCTACAATTAGGGTCTTTTGACAAAGAAAATTGGCCACAATGAATACAGAAAAAAGCTTCCATTCCCCCCCCCACCCTCCACCCCCACTGGGAGGGGAAAACCCTTTTATGTGTTTTAAAATAGACACCAAATATACTTCTAGACGTTTTTTTGCAATTTGTTATATATTATAAGAGCAAGAAGTTAATAATATACCATTATTATCTATTCACAGTCATTTTTGAGATTTGAGCACCACTTTTAAAATATGAGCCGTACTGGGTTTTTTGTTTTATTCTATCTTCATTCCTGATGTTGTTCAGCTTTCGGATACTTTAGAATCATCTGTTCATCATTCTCAACCCATCATTTCTTCATTTCTTCAGTTTCCTACTAAGTATTGGAAACAGTGGGGTCGCACAGGCCCAGGTTATCTCCAGCTGGTGTTCTTTGGCCTCTGAACACGCACTGATAATAATGAATTAATATTTAACCGTGTCACACATTTTACTACTATTTGAGTCACCGCTTGTACAAATAATCCTGCCTGTGTGCGCCAGGGAAAGCCGCAGTCGCCTCCATGTGCTCAATGCATAATGGTAAATTCTTCACTGCTGTAGGCAACCTAGGTCGCCCCGCCTCCTCCTCCCCCCCAGGCTCCCCTCCTTCTTATGGAACACCTGAAAGCAGGTGAGGGAGGAGGAAGCTGTAATTGTGTGACTCCAGATGAAATGCTTCACACAGCTCATCTCAGAGAGACGCTCACGGTCCAGACGCAGACTGCATTGTCTTCTGCTCCACGCGTTCGCTAAAAGAAGCCCTCCAGCAGTTCCTGCACTATAAGGTGAGCCGACTTCTGTTGTTCTCATTCAAATGCCGCCGTGGTTTGCAAATAATCCGGAGCTTTAATAATACATGGAGTTATTAGTTTACGCTCCAATCCTCAGGTGTGGTGTTAAGGGGCGAATATTTAAACGCATTATTACAAGGTCATAATTCTATTCCGTCATTCTTGTCGGAGACGTCATTAAATAATAAAGTAGTACTTTGTTAGGAATGAATGCGATGCCTTTTCTGAAAGCATCCCCGTTTGTTGTCATCCGGTCTGACAGGTTTCAAAGCTTTGGACTGGGATCTGATTTAACACTTCATTTGGTTTGCTTTGTCCAGTAATTATAGTTGTTCCCGTCACTGAGTCTAAGTATAATCTTGATCTAAAAGAATGGCCAATGGCCATTTTCCCATTGGAAAATTCCCAGTGGCCATTTTCCCATTCCCATTTCTTGCATCTACTGCAAAGTAGGATTCATTCATTTCCAATAATTTAAACCTTAAAACCTGTCAGCGTCTGAAATCATTACTGCTTATCATTTGGCTTATTTGGACGGGTTCATGGGATGGACTGGTGTATTAATCAAATGAGTGGCAAAACAATATTAACCCTAGATCTACAGATGATCTAAAACCTCACTATACTGGAAGAAAGTGGATCAGGCGCAGTGCAAAGGTCATAGTCTAATCTTTCCTGGGTGTGTAGATTAGCCAAGGGTGAAATGTGAACTGCAGCATGTTTAAGAATGTTTAATAATAATCAGGAACCTTCACCAGCCTTCATTTATTGATGGGCCGACCGGTGGGCCTAAAGCTTCATTACACACTCTTATAACTTCAACTCAACGCTAAGAGTCTGAAAGGATAAAAGGATGTGTTGCTGTCAAGAAGCACTTACTGAGAAAAGGCAATAGACAAAGGTAAATAAAAAGAAGCTGCAAATCAAACAAGGAAGCTGCTGGTGGAGTTTGGACCTCAGCATCCTTGAATGTGTTTGGGATTTTTTGGAAGCAGAAAATGCGACCAACTTCTAAGACTGCACTTTGGAGGTGTGGCTGCAGATGAGTCTCCTGAAAAGAGAAAAAGCTGTATTAAAGGTAAAGGGTGGAAACAATATACTGAGAAATGTTACATTATACGCTGCTATCAGAACAAAACCTTGTATCTCCAAAATGGTAACTTTACAGGAGAAGGAAAAAACATACTGTACTTTTAATGTAAGCCAATGGAACCAGAGTTTTTTCCAAGTTATTTTGGGTCGTTTCTTTTGGTCCATTCATCATCAAATTCACACACAATGTAAAGAACAACAGGCATTTTCAAATCATGTCACTGATTAATATATTAACATTATTTTTGAGTGATTGTGACTATACTAGCTATTACTAAACAAGTCCTTTAAGTGTAGGCCTTCTTTTGCTTGTGGGAAGGAAAACATCCTCACAAAACGATCTCTACTTTATAATAAAATCATAAATTAATTGGTTATATTAGTTTATATAACTTATAATAAAGGTATTTGAGTTAATATATTTTATTTACTTAATGTGTGTCTTCTTTATAAGACGTATGCTCTTAAGGCACTTTAAAGGTCATTAAATTATCACACTTCCACCCATCCCTATTGACTCGCTGGACTCCACTTGCCACAATCCCCTTGACCACCACATCATCATCACATGCACTCCCAATCCCGGTCAGTTCCCAAGAAGCACCTCACCTGAGTTTTAATTGTTTTCACCTGTATTTGCTTGTCAGTGTTTGTATAAATTATCCTTTGTTTGCCGTCTTTTTTCATAAGCATAATGAACGTTCTTTTGTATTTACCTTTATCACGTCTGACCTGTTTCAAAAAACTACGCCTTTTCCTCGTCCATGTTTCCACTTATTCTACTCTCGGTTCTAACCTGGCCCGACTTTGGTACTTTGCCTTTGGACTGTCCTTTCGCTATGAAAGTTTTTTCTCTATTTCTTCTCCATGAAGTGTCTGGTTTGTCACAGCGATGTTACATAAATACTGCTACATAATTATACAGCGCTACTGGCAGATGTTCCGGTGTTCATGTTTTAATGAAACTTTGTTAGCCTTGTTTATCTGATTACCCCCACTGAAATAATGCTATTTTTTCTAGGCCATTTGCAATGTTATGTTAGTATCAAGCTAGCCATGGTGTATATTCACACTGTGTAACGTTAGCTTAAATTAGGACACTTGAGTAACATTTAAGTTGCAGCTTGGTTATCGGCCCTATCAGAAATCAGGGCCATAAAGCACCTCTCTTAGTAAACATGCGCGTAATGTCAACTGTCTACGGTGGAGATTTTACAGAGATGGTTTTAATGATATGACTGGTGTGTAGGTCCTACTGTAGTATTGGAATCTAATGTATTCCAGTGTTTGAGTGTGATTTGTTTTATCAGCACAAGCAAAAGAAAGCATGAATTTATATTCACTGATAATGAAAAACATCTGAATTTCAAAAAAGCTTGTAGATTTTGCGAAGGTGAGATACGGCAGCCAAGCTTATGAAAGGACGACACTGTTTTTAAAATGAATATATCACTGCTGTCGGAACAAAACCTTTTTGCTGGTTTTTGTTTTTTGACATATTTCTCTTCTTAAATGCTGCCACTGAAAACCTGAGAATTAAAGCCTGAAAAAGATCAGATCCTCCATTCCAGCTGTCAGTATATTTGAGAAATTTGCAGTAATGTTAAAAAAACATAGCGCTGCTGTTGGGAGAAAACCTCATATCTCCATTTTTGTTGTTTTTCAGTTTTTGACATAATTTGAAAATGTCAGTTGCTCCCTACATTGTGCGTAAATTTCATGATGAATGGACTAAAAAAAACGGCCCAAAATTACTTGGAAAAAACACTGGTTCCATTGACTTACATTAAAAGTAAAGCATGTTTTTTCCTTCTGCTGTAAAGTTACTATTTTGGAGATACAAGGTTTGTTCCCAGGGCAGCGATATTTGTTTAACATTGCAATCAAGGACATCCACATTAAAGATAACCTACAGATATAAGTAGTCAACAACAAGAACAACAACAACCAACCAAAAAAATCAGTCTTTGAGTAAACTTAAATCTCGTACACCTACTAGTAGATACGAGGGATTTAAGCAATAGCCTTTTTATTGCTAAGAAGATTAAGAGACTTAGTAAATAAATTAAATTCAACTTAGAAAACTCTAAATCGGGGCTTATAATTACACATCTTTACTTTTTCTATCTACACTGTATGTGTATTTAGATAAATCTTTCCAAAATTCTTTAGAATAGTAACATGCAAAAAATGTGTGGTCCATTTTTTCTAAATCTTTTGCGCAAAATGAACAATTCTGGTCTGTACATTTGGAAAGATTATAATTGCACTGATAAATGCTCTGCAAGATTTTTTAGATGTGCTTCTTGGATATTTTATAAATGTTATTATAAATGCAAAACTCCTAAGGAAGAGACCGAGCCTTATTCCAAGAGACGTCCATAAAACAAGAATTCCAAATTATGTCTCAAGGCCTAATTTTGTTTTTTGTGTAGGCCTTTGTGTGGTTTATCTGGTTTTATGACGTTCACCCTAGTCAGAGACCTTTGCCTGCCTGAAGGATGATTGCAGATGATGAACCGAGGTAACAAAGAGAACAGGTGAAACACGGAATCGCTTTAGTAGGAATAGATACAGAAACTAAACAAATAACTATGTAATAAAACAAAAGCAATAAGACGCACTGTGAATAAACAAAGGACAAGTGTCCGCATAAACTGTTTTGTATGTTTATGCACTGTAGTTATGAGATTATTTCAGAAGAATGAATGCATGATGAATTGGGCTTCATTCATCATAAAGATAACCTGGTCATCAGAGGTAAAACTTGGGCCTGCTGCAAACTGGGGGGGGGATAACAGCGGCTTTACTGCACGTCACACAACGAGGCCAATAAATTCTTCAGCTGACTTTACAATATTGTTTGTTTTCAATGGTGCTGCATGCTAGTTCACACACAAGATTTTCTCATGATAGGCCTGCAGTCCAAGCAAATGACCACATTCTGGTCTCCTATTGGTGGCATGTAGTGACAAGACACTTTCTAACACTGCTGCCCAAACATTCCTGTTGTCTGAACTTTGTCAGCCATCTCTGATCGTAAAGGCACTAACCTGGTCGTTCACAAGCATTTTAATGGCCAGTGAACTCTTGATTGTAGTCTGGGGCAGCATTACTACAAGGGCAGAGCTGAAGTCAGGGTCAAAAACAGGCAGTAAGATTCAAAACACGGGTCAGTCAAAATCAGGCAACAGTACAAAAGGATCAGGCAAAAAGACAAAGTCGAGAAGAACAAAATGGAGGTCAGCAAAACGGAATACAGGCAGTCAACAACAAACGCTCAGTAGGTCGTAACGGTACAATACTTTGTAATGAACCTAACTAAAGTCCAGGCTTATAATGGAAACTTACTAGTCATATGACCAAGTTCACAGATGTCCCCAGTTAGTACTCTGGGGAGTTTGAGTCATAATCAGAAATTTTGCTATTTCACAATAAATGACTGAAGAACAGAAATAAAACTGGGTAACAGGGTTGAAACCAGGATAACAAGGTTGAACATTTAGTTGTCAATGCAGTAAAAAATCTAAAAGAGAGCATAAGTTGAAAAACTTTTCATAAAAATGTTTCATTTAAATCTTTGTTTCAATCCATTTTTATTTCATTTTCATTCAAAATAACTGAAGCTTAAAGAAATTGGTAATTGGTAAAAAATGATTTTTTTTACTAGTGAAAATTCAATTTTTGATATTAAGAATTGAATTTTTACTGGTAAAAAAATATCTGCAATAATTCAAATAGAACTAGTAAAATTGTATTTTCTACAAGTAAAAATAAAATTTTTACATGTGAAATTTCAATTATTACTAGCAATAATTAAATATAACATTTTCACAAGTAAAAATTTGTTTGTATTTTGGTATTTTAAAATAGTTTGTATTTTTACTAGTTAAAATTTAATTCTTGATATCAAGAATTAGATTCTACTTGTGAGAATTAAATTTTTGTCTAGTGAAATTTCATTCTTATTAGTAGAAATGTTTCCCCACCGTAAAAATGAATGGGGAAATTCATAAATTATCACTAGTAAAAATGTAATATTAGAAACTGAATCCCTGATATTAAAAATTCTAATCTATGATTCTATGCTAATCTGTGGACTCCATGTGGAAATGAAGCGGAAGTGTATAAATCCTTCTCTAAGGGAACTGTTTGGACTTGTTTGGTGTGAACTGCTTTTTCAACTAACTTTGTGACGACTTCTGACTACCAAGCTCCCAGATCTTAGCTTTCTCACTGACATTATCACGCCTGCGTGTGTGTGATTGTTAAATAAATGCTAATTATTCCCTTTTACCTCAAAGGTCTTTGTGGAACTCATTTTAAAGGTTCACAGTTCTGTAAACTGGGTTGCCTAACAACATAATGCTACACTTAATCAAGGATAAAGAGTGTTTCATCACACGTGATGCATCATAGCTTTTTGCGTGCTGGTGGAGTTCCATGCTGTGCAGTAGAGCCCTTTTATTTTTTTCACCCATGCCCTTCAAACAGCCTGAGTCTGTCACTAAGGCAAACGTTACAGGTTTAAAACTCATGAGTTAATAATTTGAAACTTATGAGTCAATGATTAGATGTGCAACCAGCAACACTGTCTGACTGTGATTTCAGCGTGAGTAGAAAAAAGGAAGAGCTCAGAATGGAAAGCTCTTTACTTGACGTCCACAGCACCCTCCTCCAATAACGAAGAGCATTACAACACGGCAATTAATGTGGTAACACCACAGAAAAGCATGCTTAAAGAGAAAGTGAACATGTTCAGACGTCTGGTCAGAAACCAGGGCTCCTCTACCTTTTCCACTCCTGTTTATTACTACAAAGCAAAACGACCCACAGGAAAAGTAGTCAGCTACTGAAATACAGTTTTCCTTTTTCTTTTCTTAAATGCTGACACTGAAAACCTGAGACTAAAGGCTGATAAAGATCAGATCGTCCATTCCGGCTGTCATTTGGAAACTCTGCAGTTTTGTTAAAAAAAAACAACAACACATGGCCGTAATGATATTAAAAGAAAAGGGGAGGGGGAGAAAAAGCATAGAAATGGATGAGATTCTTGATGTCAAGAATTCAATTCTTACTAGAAAAAGTTTAATTTGTGATATCAAAAATGAATTTACTATTAATTTTACTAGTGAAAATTTCATTTTTGATTTAAAAAGTAGTAAAAATGGAAACTTACATGCAAAAATGTAATTAGAACTAGTAAAATCACATTTTCTACAAATGAAAATACATTTTTTACATGTAAAATTTAAGTTATTACTAGTCAAATCTTCACCAGTAAGAATTCATTGATATCAATCAGTAATTCTTGATATCAAGAATTACATTACTACTTGTGAAAATGAAATTTTAAGTGGTGAAAATTTAATTCTTTTAGTAAAAATGTTTCCCTCATTAAAATCAATATAGAAACTCATGAAATATCACCAGTAAAAAAATTGACTAGTAAGAATTGAAGTAAGAATCAAATTTTTCACGTGTAAATTTAATTCATAAAATCAAGAAGAAAAGGATTAAAAGCTAAAACGGCTTGCCATACAATACAGTCTGAGTTATCCTACTACAGTGTGTGAGGGAGACAATACAACAAGCTTGCTTTGAGGTTGAATAGAGTTTTATCAATGAAGTGTTACTAAATATTAATGTATGTACTCTAATGAAATGAAATGAACCTTTTTTTTTAAGCCAACTGTATCTGAACACATCGGAAGTAGACCTCCGCATTTAACCCATCCGTGCAGTGAAACACCACATACACACTAGTGCACTAGGGGCAGTGAGCACACAGCCGGAGCGGTGGGCAGCCCTATCCACAGCTTCCGGGGAGCAGTTGGGGGTTAGGTGCCTTGCTCAAGGGCACTTCAGTCACGTACTGTCAGCTGAGAGGATCGAACCGGCGACCTTCCGGTCACAAGGCTGGTTCCCTAACCTCCAGTCCACGACTGCCTCTGCAAGTACTTTCATGAATAACTGTACCACCTTTAACCTGGAGGCTTAGCGACTAAACAGGTACCTTGCTTTGCTGATTCTATGCTAAGCTGTGGGGGGAGAAAAAGCATAGAAATGTATGAGATTCTTGGATTTTTAAGTTAATCTTTTGGCCACTTATGTTTTTATGATTTAAAGTGACCCACTATGAATTACTGCCTCCTTCTGAGTTCAGGCCAGTGGACCACTAGAGGGGGCTTCACGGCCCACAGGTTGAGAAACCCTATTGTGACTAACTTAGCTTCAGTTTGGCAGCTGCTGCTGTAGGTTTGTAAGTGCGGCGACCACTGACTCTGTTAATGGAAGATTGTGAGTTCGATCCCCGGTGATACCTCAGCCATCTGTTGCTGGGAGTCCAGGAAATCACAATATCATGCACACATGACAAACAGGTCAGCAGAACAATAGAGAAGCAGAAAGTGCTTTTATTAGCTCATTTAATAGGTCATTGATCTTAGTCAATCAACTAGAAGGCTCACTATTATATTATATTATCTCAGTCAACATGCATTGAATAAGCCCAGAATACATGAGATAATCTGGGGAGAGCAGTAGCAGGACAGTCATCGAGAAAAAGGCCCACATTACTGAGGATAAAAAATTGACCTTCAATTGAAAGAGCTTGTGTAATTTCGGTAATACGTTAAAACTGCCTATTCACTTTGTGTTTGCTGAGCCAGATCATGAAGCCACAAAAGCCTTCTGAATGACGTCCTCATTGTAAAAAATTAAGCTGGCCAATATTTGTCTGCATATATCTGCGTATATTTGTTCACTACATTGGGATTAGTTTATCTATTCAGAATTCATAAGCGTAGTCCTTCTATACGCCACAAATACTAAAGCCTAAACTATGATAAAGAATATAAGAAAAATGTCAAAAATAAATAAATTACAGCTGGTTTAGTTAAACGCACCATAAATTCATGACGATCTGTATCACCTTAGTCAGGGGTCTTCAACTTACTCTTTTACCGTCCTGTTGCTGCTCCACAGCAGAATTAGATTTGTAGGTAAAAATAAAATAATCCTCCTTTACAGTAAAATAAAGCTCTGCTGAAAATTAAATGGTCTTAAACGCTGGATTTAATGTAGAACTGCTAATTCACTCTTTAACCCGCAAGATCGCGCAAAGACTGATCACCATAGCGACGCAGACAACAGTGTTGCCTAGCTAGTAGCTAATGAAAAGAGAAAGAGAATATTTAAGACGGACATCAATGATTTGGAGACTAATGGACTTATTTGCGTTTATATTCACTCCAGCTGGTTTCCTGATACGTTTAATCTGCAATGAGAAACTGTCGAACACTAAAAAGTCACAAAGCTTAAGTTGCTTCTCGTTCACCAGCATGTCGTTCGAATTTTCCCGTTCCACCTTAAATGGTGCAGCAGTTACATTCTGGCGCTTGAGGCACCGTTTAAGGTAGAACGGGAAAATTCAAATAAGAAGCTGGTGAATGAGAAGCGACTTCAGCTTTGTAAAAAGTCGAAAGTTGAGTGATATTTTACAAGAAACTGTTCTACTTTTGATGAAAAGTTTCCTGTCGGAGATGCGAGAAAAGTGGCTATATCTGAGCTAAAGCTTAAAGCTCAGTTTCGTCTGTATTATATTTTTAGCCTATATTAGCACGTTAGCACATACTGAGACACATTTACAGACAAGATGGTAAAATGGACATAAAGCATTGTGGCTCCCAAGGTGGTTAGATTTTTATTGAAAGAACAAAATGGCTCTTTACATTTGGATTGCAAACCACTGACCTAAGCTCAGAGCAAAATAAACACTGCCTTCAACATGGCCACTAAACTGTTACCTTAAAATAGTCATTTTTAATCTAGCATGCTAGGGTCACCTATTTGGGTCTGGGGTAGAATTTAGCACTGAGGCCCACGTTTGTGAGAAAACAGATGAAATAAAAGAGTAAAGCAATTCATGTGAGGAGAGAATGATGTAGCCAAACAAATGTTTTGGACAGATATTCAATATGTAACGCTCCACGCAATAAAGTTTTATCCAGACTGAAAAAACAACTGGATGTTCTTCAAAAGCACTGCTTGATGAATTAATCACACTTCATTTTGGATAGCTGATTATTTTATTGTATCATACTGTTTCATATTATGTTTCATCCACAATCTAACGACAGCTACTATTGACGCGACACAGTAATTTAACTGGTGCTATCATTCAAGTTTTGTTCAGCACTTTGGGTGATGAGGTGCTTGTTCGGGTCAGTTTCGGACTCAGAAATTTAAATTTAAATTTAAAAATGTTCATTTTGGTTTCATGTAATTTCAACAATATATATTTTATATCATTACTTTTTCAAATTTAGACTAAGTTTTCATATTTTCTTCTGTTTTGCCGCAACCCTGCCAGCACCCCTTCTTTTTGCCGTTATGAAGTGTTGCTACTGCAGTGTAAGGTAGGGGAAGTTTCTCTCTTTGCTTCTGATATTTCCCCATAGTTTCTTCATGATGCACATGCACCACAAGTTCCTCCACAGGTTTCACAATACATAGTTCAGCAAACATTCATCACTGAGTCGGTATATTTTCAGAGTTTGTATAAAGCTCTTAAGGAGGGAGTCAGAGAGTCAGGAACAAGCACACTTTGGGCACGGATGCCAGAGCTGACAGGTAGGAACAGAGTTAAATGTTTGGTTCATTGTTTTTGTTGAATTTTAACCAAGAATCAACCAAATACTTTAAGGAAACATTTGCAATCCCCCCCCTGGCAAAGAGCTGGGTGTCACAATGCAGGATTTGAATGCTTAATACATTTAAATAGCAGTAAAAAAGTAGTAGTGCCCAGTAGAAAGGCATGCAGCTCTCTGACACACAGGCCTCAGAGTATCAGAGGGCTGTGTGCGCATTTGCATGCAATGGGTCAGTGTCCCAGAGCATGCAAATGCGACCGTGCCTACATGCTTTCATAAAACAATAAAACAGAGTAAATCTAACAGTTAATTGATTCAGGAGAGGAGAGAACAGTGTAGCCAAAAGAGTGTGTCACTGCATTTGTTCAGACAGATGTTCAGCACGTTCAAAATGATCATTCCAATCATTTTTACTCTAAATAATGAATTAACATTATTCTGTCTCTCATTTTACTGAGAAGCATCTGAAACATCATCACATCTGAATCACTTGGCATGTTGTTTGTATGCATGTAATCTCTTAAGCTGTTCGATTTTCTCAGACCGGTGGATCCCAAACACCCTGGGGAATGTCGAATGTCGAATTCTGACATTAATTTTCATTGAAATCAGGCAGCCACACTATTCATACTTCCCCAGTGCAGGCAACACAAACAGCCTCCAGCACATGGCAAACTCAAGCTGTAGTTGTTCGGTTTCATCATAAAAGGCTGTATTAGAGAAGAAGCTGTTTCACTCCGACCCCGTCTGAGCTTTCAGGATATATTCATAATTGAGTTATTTCAGTCTATCATGCGCTGTTGTGGGGGTGAATATAGGGAATAGGACCTGTCCTTTACCTGCTGTCGTTAAGGCCTGTATGAAGCCGGTCAGTGTGTTAGTTAGAGTTAGAGTTAGTTAGAGACTTCTGTGGCTCGGGTCATGCCTGGCCCACATTACGGGATTTTAAAAATCCTAACTGATGTTGAAAATGTGAAAGACCCCACACTTAATGATATTTTTCACCGATTTTTTCTGTCCTTGATTGTTGTTTGTCATCAAAGTCCTCTCACTATACGATCTGCTACCTACTACCCACTATTTAACGTTATTTTAAACAGGACTGATTATTCATGACTAATGTTTAACCATATTTAGGTAACCCTCATTTATTAGTATGGCTAAATGCTAGAGTTTCAGTTACGTGACTTCTCTGTTGTAGCCGCCATATTTGGGACCAAATTTCTAGAGGTGAAAGATGGCTAAAATTACTCCCCTTAGTTTGGAAGAGTGAAAACATGACCTTGACAAAGTCGATAAAATAGACTGAGATCCTTATACAGTTTACCCTGAACTCCTGATCCCACTTAAACTGGTGGAAAAGTTTTCCAGCCATTTATATTTATCTCATACTCAGCCCCTCTCACTATTCTGGAGAGTCTCTCAAAGCATTTAAAAGCACAGAAGCCCACCGGCTCTTCGCGTCAGGGTGGGTAAAGGACCCCATGGTGTTCATAAAGAGGAGAAACACTCTGTGATCATAGGAGGGTAACGACATCAGCTAATTAACACAGATGTGATCAATGCTGGCCTTTAGATAACGTTAGCTAATATTAACAGCCGAGATATAAACAGTCGCCCCCTAACGGAGCTGCAGACAGCCGGTATAACTTCACTCTCTGTTCCTGGAGATTTAAATGAGGTTTGATTGGAGAAACATTAACGTTAAATATCAGACTGAATGTCGTGGGTCGGAAAACGACGTCGTGTTTCGAGAGACGTGATTCTGTAAGTTTGCTAGTTCAGTTAGTTCAGAGTTCAGCTCCAGTCCTGAAACCCTTGCACTGCATAACTGTGGTTTCCTGGTTAAAATACCTGATATTATTAGCTAATTAATCCCTTCTTGAGCTGAACGAGGTGAACAGCAGAGAGAAACACTAAACTATACAGTGCAGCGGCTCCAAACCTGGAGTGAAAACACTGAATTAAAGGTCTGTGTGTCTCTCGTCATCCTTGCAGTCACTCCCTGATTCGGTCCTCAAAATGGCGGCGACTATTCAGTGTGCTGTCACGTGAAATGAAAAGGAAACAGGCAGAATGTTTTCAGGTCATAAAGGTCCCCTTTGCTCCTCACAAAACTGAAACTGACACTGAGTGAGCTACTTTCCATTTTGGAAAAGCAAAAGGAGCACGTAGAGTTTCACCACCTCATTCAGGAGCTGGTCCTTTATGGGAGCATTCAAATACAGCTTGTGTTGGTAACTCAGTTTGAGCTGCTTCTGGAGGTGCTAGCCTTAGTTTGTTATCCATTAATTTGTTATTAATGTTGTCTGAAAACCTGCATGCGTTCGGGCCTTTACTCATCACATGTCTGAGAGCAGAAGACGAGCAGCTAAAACAGGAAAAGGAAATGAGAACAGGAAACAAGTAACTACCACACTGTGCTGTATGCTCAGATATCTTTTCGAATAACACCTTCACCTGGAGGCTAAACACAGCAAATATGCTTCTGAACTGCGCCACAGCTCCTTCCGCCGCTTTTGTTTCTTCAGCATTTCACGTAGCTTCCAATCAACATCAGCTATCTCATTAGGTGAGTTAGAAAATGTTATGTGGTGGTTATTTCAAAACTGAGAGGCTACATTGATTATTGTATTATATTGGTCTGGTTGGTAAAATCTTGTAGGTCGCTGAAGCTTTTGTGGTTAGTTTGGTGGGGCGTGAGTTAGAAAACGCTGGGAACCTCTGATATACAAACATAAACGTAAAAAGTGGACATACATGCGACAACATGCTACCAACTCTTCTCCTGATTGCAGATAGGGTAACTTTTACTATCCAATGCAGAGCCTTGAGTGAACTGAACAGAACAAATGAAGCTAAACTGTCAGATATTCTAGGCACACATATACAAAGACGATGACAAGCCAATGGATGAGATTGAAACCAGTAATCAGTTAGGCTTTATTGCTACTGTAGTGCCTCGCTCTTCAGGATGGCTGGGGATGCTCTCAACTATCTAAAGAAGCTTAAAGTCAGAGACTTTTCTCTGCCTCCACTGAAAGGTACTGTTGCGCATTTCTAATGAGGTGGAAGGTGTTGAAGGTCCATCATAGGTCTTCTGAGATCAGTCCCCCAATGAGATTTGGAAACAGTTACTCATTCTTATGCATTTCCATTCATCTTTAGGGAGGCATGCCGACCAAGCCGACAGTTCTCTACTTTATTTTGTTGATTTGAACTGGGCAGTGGCACAACCGGACCCCAAATATGAAAACTGTCTTCAATAAATAAAGAAATAACATATGATTTGTGTGTTCACTCTCTGCCTCAACCACGTTGGTGCTTCAATATAGAGTAATAGTTTAAGTGTATTATGTTCTGATAGCCAGAGGTGGGAACAAGTCACTAAGTTGCAAGTAACAAGTCTCAAGTCTTGACACTCAAGTCCCGAGTCAAGTCCCAAAGTCAAGAGTCCTGATTCCATTGCCAAATCAGTGAAGGTGAGCCTCAAGTCGAGTCCCAAGTCAGTAGTCCTAATCTTGGAGTCCTAAAAAGTCAGTCTGCATTCTTCACTAATTCAAGGCCACAACACTGAATAATTGTAACAGTACTGTGGCCTTTTAATGAGAGCATATTAGCAGCGTATGGCTGTATATCATTTGTTTACCCTTCCAACTAAAATACTAAATCCATGATACACAGATAACCATGACAGACACACTGTAGAGTAGTGCAACTACACATGAAAAGAATTTGAAAAGTACTACTGAACTTGAATTTTCCGTTCCACTTTAAATGGTGCAGCAGTTACGTTCCGGCGCCTCACTGCTGCACCATTTAAGGTGGAGCGTCAAATTCCACTACGAAGCTGGCGAAGAACAAATAAACGTCAGCCTCGAGGTGAATGTTGGGCTTGTTGTACCTGCAGAAGCTGTTAAAATCGGTCAAATATAGAGACGCTGTGTCTCTTTTGTTTTGCTACCATGAGGAAAATGGTCAGTTCACCTGTTGAGTTTCTCCAGTTTAAGTGTTAATTGAGGATGGATTGATGCTGTTGACGCTTCACTTGTTTCTTATGGAGGTGAACTAGAGCTCTAACGCTTCGCCTGTTTTCCGAAATAAAATAAGCCCAGTAGACATCTGACGACATTGCTGTTTATCAGATTTACGTTAGGAAACGAGTCCATTCAAATAAAAGTAACCGACTGTGTAGCGACTCTCTTCTGAGTCTTTAGGCTGAAGTCCGAGTCACTGGTGTTGAAGTCAAAGTCAAATTGCAAGTCTTTCTTAAGATTTTCTATCAAGTCATCAAATTAGACAAATTCAATTCAAATTCAAGTCATATGACTCGAGTCCACACCTCTGCTTGTAGCTACCCATGACTCATATAAAATGTCCACTAAAGGTGTTAGGGGGGGCTGGTTGCCCAGCACCCCTCAACCCATGCTACAAGCACCAGTGCAGTGCCCCAGTCCACAAACCCCGGCGCTGTCAGTAATTACGATGTGGTGCCCAATCTCACATCCCGGCCTGACTTCAGTTCCCTTGGTTTCCGGTCATGGCTTTCGCAGTGTTACTGGATGAATCATATATATCACAGCTGTCAATCAACAACTCTGGGCAGAACCTCAAAAGGCACAAGTAGAAATGCGCCTGACTTTTTGTGAACTTCAAAATATTCGTAAACAAACCCAACAATTCTAGCACACCACTAAATTACATCTGTGAAGCCCTGCAGTTAACTGTAACCGACTGTGTGATACTGAAAACGTGCTAGCTCAGTAACTCTGGCTGAGGGTCCTTAGGAAGTGAAACCAGGAGGGGGATGTGAGATTGGACTTGTCACAGATAAGCAAAGAGTGTGCAGCAGTGGGTGGAGGAATTCATGTTCACACTGTTGTCACCTGATTTGAATGTTTTGCAGATAAGAAGTCCAGAATCTGGGCGCAGGGATTGTTATCTAGGCTAAAGGCCCTGAACTTAACAACCCTTGGAGAGTTGAGTTATTCACTGTTAACTCATCAAGGGCCATTCAGGTCACGTCATAGACCTGCATGAAGATATTCGAGCAAAATATTCTATTCAATTCATACAACTTTATGCTTAATTTCAGCAGCATGACCCAAATGGGTTTTTAGTTAAACATTTTTAAAATTTGCTCATATTAGGTTTGAAATTGCCTATTAAATTGTGAATTTTACTTCTCATTAAATTCTAATATCTGACTGGACCAGGCTAAATTTTTAATTGGGTATAAATAAATACAACACTAAAAACTGTAAATAACCTTGTTTCATGTTCATGATTTCACATTAGTTTCTTATACTGTACTTTTTACGTCCAACCATACAATTTTTCACCTTTAAAATCTGATCTTTAGGTTCATTTTTTGTTGTTGTTGTTTTTTTTGTTCTCTATCGAAGAGGCTTGTGGTACTGCTGTTCTGCTGAGTGTAGT
Organism: Colossoma macropomum; assembly: GCF_904425465.1. NCBI lineage: Eukaryota > Metazoa > Chordata > Actinopteri > Characiformes > Serrasalmidae > Colossoma > Colossoma macropomum. Next base: position 3,205,290 of record NW_023496051.1, read on the forward strand.
TGGTTTTAAAGCTCGTGTGGCCGAAAGGAGTAAGCAGGTGCTACATTATTGACATTGCTTTAGTGATACCCTGTGTTTATACTTAAAGCTAATGACAAATCTGTAGTTTAATTGCTTTGAATAGGGATGGGCATTTCAGGGGTTGGGAGGGTACAAGAATCCTGGCTACAGGCTACCACACCAGATGGGTCAAGAGATCAGACACAGTGACACCACTCAGCATTGTCCTATATTCCACCCAGGCCTATTCATAGTAGGTGGCTTGAAACTTCCACCAAAAACAGCCAGTCAATCTAATCTCTTTAAATAAACAAATTACAATCATTTATTTTCACCACAGCTAATGTCATTAGCCTAGTCACACTGCAGTGCTGCTATATACACACAAAGGTTTTATAAAAGTAAAGCTCCAGATATTAATGCTGCTAAAAATAAAGGCATGTGTGATTTAACGTTCTCTAGCCCCGAGAAACCTTGTCTATTTGTGTTTTGTGATTTTACCTACTCAATGATAGAGAACTGTTAGCTTTTGTCCTGCACGTTTGCATGCGTGTGATTGATCGTGCATTGTGTTGATTATTATTTCTCAATGGTCACTCATATTGTTAACCTTTGATTAGTGCCATTGAATTCCCTTTCGGAACAAATGTTTGCGTTTGGGTGTGTAGCTCTACGATCGCGTGTTTGTACTGCAATCACATGTAGGTTAGTGTATGTGTTTATAGTTGTTATGTACAAGAGGCATCCCTTAATACATAAATCAATTGTTACACATGTTATGTTTGTTGGCCAAACTGATACTGCAGTCTCCTTGTTTCTATGCTCCAGCGGTGCTGCTGGAGTTTTTAAACACTGTGTCCACTCACTGTCCACTCTATTAGACACTCCTACCTTGTCAGTCCACCTTGTAGATGTAAAGTCAGAGATGATAGCTCATCTGCTGCTGCACAGTTTGTGTTGGTCATCCTCTAGTCCTTCATCAGTGGTCACAGGACGCTGCCCACAGGACGCTGTTGGCTGGGTATTTTTGGTTGGTGGACTATTCTCAGTCCAGCAGTGACACTGAGGTGTTTAAAAACTCCAGCAGCACTGCTGTGTCTGATCCACTCAGACCAGCACAACACACATCAACACACCACCACCACGTCAGTGTTACTGCAGTGCTGAGAATGATCCACCACCCAAATAGTACCTGCTCTGTGAGGGTCCGTGGGGGTCCTGACCACTGAAGAACAGGGTAAAAGGGGGCTAACAAAGTATCAGAGAAACAGATGGACTACAGTCTGTAACTGTAGAACTACAAAGTGCACCTATATAGTAAGTGGAGCTGATAAAATGGACAATGAGCGTAGAAACGAGGAGGTGGTCATAATGTTATGTCTGATCGGTGTAAATTAGAAAGGGAGGAAAAAAAAGCTGTGTGACATTTGTGGAAGAGGTCCAGCTGCTGGGACACAGCTGATCTGTCATCTTGGTTTACGTCATGCCAAACAAATTGGCCAATGAGCTTTAGTTAGCTTGAATCGAACATGTTCTGTGGTGAGCAGAGCTGTTATCCAGCTAGCTAAGCTAACCAGCTCCTCTCTCCTAGTTTGCAGCACTGTTTAACAGTGTTGCACCAATACCGTTACTGATACTGTATCAGTATTGGTGCCAATACTGGCACTTAAACGCAGTATCGGTATCGTTGATGGGGATGGGGACGTGTGCATTTGCGCCAGTAGACAGAACTTAACGACACATCAGCGGTGTGGGACGACAAGCATCAGTAAAAATTCTCATGGTAGAATCTGTAACTATAATGGAGCTGCTTAGCTGAACGGCTGAGCTGCTTCTTTCAGTAATCACTCGTCTGCTGCTGTGTGGTCACTTACAGTCAGAGTTCATGTTATTGAGGGAGTGGAAGGAACCACCATAATGATGTGGCGGAAGGAACCGCCATAATGATGCCTTTAGCCTTGATTTAGCCTTTTGCATAGCAGCCCGCTAGCCGGGCTTGTGCGTCCACTAGCCCTGTCCGCGGTGCACCTCCATCAGTCAGCTGTGTCACACAGCAGCGGGGTCTCGCGGCCCGTTGCTCCAACCAAGCCAGATAAAACACTGAAAGTTGCTGATACTGACAGCATAAATGGCGGTGATGTTTACTGAACTGACGCTCAGATATGCAGCTCGAGTGAACAAGATGCACATATGAGCCAAACGACAAAGAAATTTGGAGGTGAAACAACATTCAGCTCTGTTTTTGAGCCAGAAAAGCTGCTGTGTGCTGATGTGTAAACACCACAGGTTTATCTGTACATTATTCAGCTCTGTTTTTAACTTAAGTTGTTAAGTTGTTAAACATGGTTCTTATTACTAATTATATAATAGTAAATACTAATTATATGCAGTAAATAAACAAAAATAAGTCTTCTTAAGCATCTAATAAACATGGTCCAACAAGTAAATGCCATCTAGCCAAGCTGAGTGTGTTTTGTTTGTAATGCAGAACATAAATTTTGAAAATATTTTATTTTGGTAAAAACTAATTGTATAAATATCACTCATAGGTGAGTTAGGTTAGATGGAGTTAGTATCGGTATCGATACTCTTTATTGGCTGATACTAAAGGATCAGGTATCGGTATCAGTATTGGAAGGGGAAAATTGGTATCAGTGCATCTCTACTGTTGATTGTATCAATTGCTAGATAGATGGTATGACATTTATTGAATGATGCATTAAAAACTGAACATTGACTAAACAAAGTACTCTTCATTTTTATTCAACCATAAAACCGACTCTGATAAGTTTTTACAAAACTTGCTGAATAACATTCAGACTGGCAACCTGTCCAGGGTGTTTCCTGCCTTCCGCCCAATAAACACTGGGATAGGCTCCAGAAGCCCCATGACCCAGGAGGATAAGTGGTTTAGATGAATGAGTGAATAACATTCAGAAGCAGCAGCAACCATGACAGTTTCATTGATACTGTGATTAGAATTTTGAGGTCATTTTGAAATCAAAGCAACATCGGGTTAGTTTCCATGACCTTGCAGAATTCACTGAGCCTGAATTCTGTTTAAAGTGAGCAAATAAATGGAGGGTTTTACTTCAAGAAAACAGGTGCTTCATTATGACCACGTCTCTCTTTCTTTTTCTCTTTTAGTCCAGCCCAGACGATGGCCACCATCACCTTTTGCAAGTTCCACTTCCAGAGCTGCTTTATACTGTTGCTGTCCATAACCTTCACTGTGTCCGTCACGCTCTATATGTCCAACGTCCCCCTTGAGTCATCCAAAGTATGGGTCAGCAATGTTGCCAACCAGATCCACTCTTATTACAAGTCAATCAAGGAACCAATACCCAAAAATGACACACTTCTAAATTTGTCCCCTCCCTCATCCACACGTGCCACACATCCGCCTATAATTACGATGAACAGACATAATGTGAAAGATGTGGTCAATGAGGAGTCCACAACTGCTGACCTGTTGAAAGAGAGGTCGCCGATCCTTTACCACGAAGCGTACCCAGGCAACTACCACTACATCATAGACGAGCCCCTTAAGTGTGAACAAGAGAACCCGTTTCTGGTCCTCATGGTCCCAGTGGCTCCACACGAACTGGAGGCTCGCAACGCCATCCGGAGCACATGGGGTAATGAGAGCGTGGTCCGAAACAAGACCATCACTGTGATCTTCTTGCTGGGTCTGCCTAGAAATAAGGCTGAGAAAAAACAGGAGGAACTGAAGCTGGAAAGCCAGCAGTACCACGATGTGGTCCTGAGCGACTTTATAGACACCTACCTCAACTTGACGATAAAGACCACGGTAATCATGGACTGGCTGGCCACACGTTGTTCCAAGGCATCCTACGCCATGAAGGTCGACTCCGACATGTTCTTGAATCTGGAGAACTTGATGAGCTTGTTGCTGTCACCTGCTACGCCTAAAGAAAACTACATGACAGGGATGGTTATGTGGAACCGGCCGGTTGTCCGGGACAAGAACTCCAAGTGGTATGTGCCAAAGGAATTATACGCTGAAGACTACTACCCAACATACCTGCTGGGGATGGGTTATGTCTTCTCCAATGACCTTCCAAAGAAGATTGTTGAGGCCTCCAAAGAAATAACACCGTTTAACATAGAGGATGCATACGTGGGTGCCTGTCTGAAAAAATTAGGAATTTCACCTTCGAACCCTCCAAATCCCTCCCAGTTTAAGGCCTATTTTGGTGGGGAGTATAATCGAGAAGACTTTGCCAAGGTGATCACCACCATCCTTCACTCCCCACAGCAGCTGATCACATTCTGGCAGAACTTTAAGAGGCCTACATGAAGGACTTGGAGGGAAAGGACTCAGAACTCATGATATTTGTCACAGGGTCACCTTCCATTGTTTCTTAAAATGCTTTTGCATTGTCTGTATGGGAAAAGGCTCTTGACATAGGACTGTGAATGACTGACACATTTGGGGAAGTATTTATTTTGCTTTTATGGTGAACATGCTTATGGGTGCTCTGAAAGACATGAAATGGGAATTTGGGTGTTATAACAGTGGAACCAAGATGAACTGGAACAACAGAACCAAAGAGGTCTCTATCATGTCACTCGATATCTTGTGAAATGAACATTTAGAATTTGATGTTTAACATATTTTTTAAAAATGGGAATATTTATAGAATTTTTTTATTATTTACATTTTGGATGGATTTTACCTTTACTTACTGTATCTTCCCTCAGTTTAATCAGAATTGATTCCTAGTGCAGTAAGTCTCTCCTCAAACCAACAGCACTACCAGTCAAAACGGTGAGCACAGAAATTGCACTGGCACTTTTCTGTTTCTTCCACCGTGATGAACACAAAAAAGCTCTCAAGTTGTATTTCTGCGTTTCCAGCTCTCATGTTGTTTTCAAGTCTGATCTATGCTACGAAAGGTTCTTGGAGCAATGCCATAGAATGACCACTTCTGATTCTCTAAATAAACATGCTTGAAAAGGAGATTTGTGAGTGTAAAGAAGCTTCACATAATGCAAGGGATGTCCAAACACTTTCAAAAGAAGGCCAGATTGAATCATTTGTGAAAATTTATTCACAAATCTGAGCTTTCTGTGAGGTACCGTGCTTCCTATCCCTGTATAAAAGATGCACGAGGCTTATTTTATTGTTGGATCGCTCAGAGCAATTTGGATTGGTAAGCACTTGTAATAAAAAATGAAATAGTTTGAGCAACATTAAACCATTATTAATTATATTAAGTGTTTACTTGCTCATAAAATGTTACACAAACTAAACAAAAATGTATAAACTGGTAAGGTTTGTTACATATCAAATAAGTGCAGCAACTGCACTCAATTCACTTTATTAAATGCGTAAATCAAAGTAAACAGCACGAATAGCCATGTTTGTGTTCAACCTTAAAAGGGTTAATATTTACTGAATAACTGGATTTGCTCTAATAAGAAGTTGGTGCTGCGAGACTCAGGAAGCTGCAGCAAATGTTCATCTTAAATCTCTTTCTCTGCCTTTTCGTTCGCTACTGGCTTGGCGAGAAAGCGTTGCTATGTGACCTACAGTCTCAGTCATTGAGAATCAGGGCTTTCGCGCTATGTTGCGCACGTCCTGTCTCGAATATATTTTAATGACGCAGCGATCTCCCCACTCTCTACAACAACACCAAAACCGAAGTTATAAAATCACTAAAGAAAACAGGCAGGACAGCTGTAACGCGCTGCGTGGACACCCATTACCACTGGATCTTATTTCACCATAACAGCGCATTTTATCACAGATGAGTGGCAGCAGCGTCTCATGTGCTCCAAACAAGAGCAGTGAACGAGAGCCTTCTAGTTCACTGACCACATCACTTCCATTTGATTTATTAATAAAAGATATTGGAAGTAAATTCATTGTGGATCATTACAGATACTTTGTTTTAAAAGTACCAGGTCCTCACACAGTGAGAAAATAGAAATGCTGTATAGAAAAAGATGCATCAAGATGCACCGATAATCGTTTTATAGTGGGGTGCCTAGAGATTCCCACCCCTATTATGTACTGTAGAGTTCTTTTCTATTTTACATTGAGAAACGTTATTCTTGAATTGTTGCACTATCTGATCGTGCAGTCTTTCACAGAGTGGTGAACCCCTCCTCATCTTTACTTCTGAAAGACTCCGCCTCTCTGGGATGCTCTTTTATACCCAATCATGTTACTGACCTGTTGTCAATCAACCACCAGGTGGTTTTTTCCGCATTACACAACTTTACCAGCCTTTTGTTGCCTCTATCCCAAATTATTTGGAATGTGTTGTTGCCATCAAATTCAAAATGGGCAAATATTTTTCAAAAAACAATAAAATTTCTCAGTTTCAACATTTGATATGTTGTCTTTGTACTGTTTTCAATGAAACATAGGGTTTAAATGATTTGCACATCATTGCATTTTGTTTTTATTTACATTTTGCACAGCATCCCAACTTTTTTGGAAATGGGGTTGTATTATACCAGCCCATCTCATTTACAAAAATGGTTCTCTAAAGCAGAGGTCTCAACCTTTTTAAGAGTGTGGACTGAATCCCGTGGCCTGTAATGGGTTTGGCATTGCTACAGGGCGTCATTCACTAGTTTCTGTAAACATATAACACACAACAGTTTTGGCAAATAATCGTCTCCAATGGGGATGAATCTGTATTTTATGCAAGTGCCGTTATATTTTTGATTGATGCTTTTTAACTAGGTGTCGTTTTCACGCTTGTCTTCACTGAGTTTGTCAGTTTTTTTGTTTTTCATTACATGGTTACTATTCATGCAATATTAATAACTCCTACAAGAATGTTGTTTTATTTTAAGAATAGCACAGTCTTTCAAAAAACACGAGGAAAAAAAATATTGGCACCCTGACACAATTTTTTTTTTAAATAAAACCAAAGAAATTTGCATCCTTGGGGGAAAAAAATGTTCTTTTTTACTGTGCCTCATCTCTAGGAACTCCACTGTGGTCCATGACCATTTCCTGTTTTCCTGGGGTATAAATACAAGGCTACACACATATAAGATCCCATCCATCATCAACATGGGTAAAACCATAGAGCTGTCAACTCAAATGAGAAGGCACAGATTAGGTTATGGTAAGGGTTATAAACCAAAGTAGTTGACAGTTGAAAGTGCCATTAAGCACAGTCTGCCCCCACGTACAGTGAGGGGATGGTAAGAGAGGCAAAAAGGAACCTAAAGATCACAGTTTCAGAACTGCGCAGTTTAGAATCTTGGGGTTTTCAGAAGCACGACCAGGTGCTTTTTGGAAGAGTTCCACAAAAGGGGCCTTTCCTAAGAGCAGGCCACCCAATGGCGTGCCTGAACTTGTCACTGGAACTTCAAATGGAACTGCGTGATGTGGTCAGCCAAAAAAAAACCTTTGGGCTTTTTGGCCATGCACATCATTGTCACGTTTGGCAAAAACAAAGTGACTGCATATAATAAAAAAGCAAGGACTGTCAAATATGGTGGTGGATCATTGATGTTTTGAGGCTGTTTTGCTGCGAGGGGTCCAGAAGCTCTTATGAAAATTAATGGCATAATGAATTCCACTAAAGACCAGGAGGTTTTAGCCCAAAATCCAAATGCCTCTACCAGAAGGCTGAAACTTGGCAGTAGGTGGCAAGATAATGACCCCAAACACATATCAAAATCCACAAAGAAATGGTTGCAGGAGCACAAAAAAAGTTTTGCAATGGCTCTCTCAGTGTCCACATCTGATTGCAGTTGAAAATCAGTGGTGTGCATTGAAGACGGAAATCCTCAGAATATCCTGGAACTGGAAATATTCTGCCAATGCTCTCCATCCTTGTTAACATTACAGAAAGCGGCTATGCTGATATTCTCACCAACAAATATTATAAATGGTGGGTGTGGCAACATTCTCGAATTTGTTTTATTTATTTATTTTTTTAATCTGTTACCAAAGAAAAACTTTTTTTAACCACTGTAAAAATAAACAAATGTAGCTTATCCATTTGTTTTAAGCCTAAAGTATCACTCACTGCAAGTGGTTTACTTATTAGGGGGTATAGTGCCTGAACTTCAAGGCCAAACTCTGCATTATCTGCAATATCTGTGGTACACGGTAGCATTTTTAGAAATCCTGTCTCATCATGTCTTAGATTAGTCGTCTACAAGGTCAGACCAAACAGAGGTCCTACATGTCAGGGCAATGATGTTTACAACGAACTCATTCATTCATTCCTCATGCCTGTTTGTTCTACTCCCTTTCCCCTCAGGGATCTACACTGTAAATCTGTTTCTATTTGCCAGCTGCGTTTTATGGAACAAAAATGCAACTCCCTAATTTACCAACAATAAATAAATAAATAAATAAATCACTTAATAAATAAAGTCAAACAGGATTGGCTAGTACAAAGATGCCTGATTGCTAAGGGTTGGCACCATCGAAAGGCGGGGTGTCCTTAGGATCCAGTATCAGTTATTGTTGTCAGACAAAGGCAAATGGTTTCCATATCAGACAGAAGAGCCACAGTGAAATATGAAACTAAAGCCAGGCAACCTCATCTTACCGGTTATGGAAAAAGACGAACAAGTAACGGCAACGACATGTACTTAATGATGCAATTCAAATGTGGCCTGTTTTACCACAGGTCTTTCTCAACACCTGTTCTGTTAGAAATCGGTCCATCTGTTTGAACTGCACTGAATCCATCATCTCAGGGAGGTAACTAGACTAATTTCTCTTATTGTATTCATGTTTCCATTCAAAGGTCGTAGGATAAAGGATAGAGAGGCATTTCCACTGTTACTAAGGGGTCATGTTTGCTGTTAACATAACATGTTTTGCCTTGTTTAGACAATTTCTGCTATCTGTACTGATAAGGAGGATTTGGTGATCTGTGAGTTGATGTGTTAAACAGTAGCAGGTGCAAAGCACTATAAAGCAAGGAAAATTAAGGCATCTGCTGGTGTTTATTTGCATTATTGCAAGGCTTTATGCAAATCGATTGGACCAAAACCCATTTGCGAATGTTGTCATGGGTGTCCTTGACTGTATACTAAAAGAAGGACCAGACTGACTTTCTTCAACTAAAATATTTCTTTAGTGTACCACATTTACAACTGGAGAATAGTATCTTTAAGGGGACTTTAAAGTGATTAAAGTCATTCGTGAGACCTTCGCAAAGACTGTGAGCAAAATGGACCTCACTGTGAACTGCCTGCTGGATTCACGTGTACTGCATAAACACCAGATTTCTTAGTAGACTGTGTGCATGTAAATGATTAAGCGCATATACTCATTTCTTTCCACACCATTGTTACAGTACAGGCCTATGAATTTCAAATGACCACTGTATAAGTAAGTAAGCCATGAAATTTACTGACAAAGCCTTCAACATGTCTAAAGGAAATAAACCTTTATAAACTTTTATAGCAGCCATTATTCAGTGAAATGTTCCCCAGGCAACTGGGCGTATCTCCAGACAATCAAACAGTAGAGCACTTTAAGTTAATTGTGTCATTTTCACTAGTTCACCATGCTTAGACAAAAGGCTGTGTCTGAGCAGTTAACATGCACCACAAGTTAAAACGTTTTCAGATATGCATGCAACCGCTTGAACGTGGTTCAACAACACACGCTGAAAAAGTGGGACGGAATTACACTTTATAGCCATGTTTATTATACATTATGAATTGTTAATATAATGCATTATAAATAGTGTTAATAACATGTTATAATGTCAGTGCCAAAGAAGTCAGTCCCAGCTTGGAGAGCATAAAGTAAAGACAAATACCAAGCTAACGGTGGTGTACATTACCTTTCCCACATTGGGTAAAACACTGATGGCAGCTCTAGTTTAAACTCTGACATTTGAAGCCTGTAATGTGCTTTATTGTGTATGTTTTAGTGTTTCAGTAAATCCTTCAGTAAATACTTCAACTTGAAGCCTCACTCTGAACACTGGAGGAGGCTTTAGTACAGTACGCTTCACTTTACTTAGAGCGGACAAATACGACTTATGAGCTCTTATAATTTGTTATGATCAGTACTTATAATGTATTATGTTAACAATTCATAATGCATAATAAACATGGCTATAATGTGTAATGCATTTTTATAAATATTTATAGCTATGTTTATAATGTCTTTTGAATGCATTATAACACGTTATGAATGCGTTTATAGATGCTTACAAAAGTAACAGTCATAGAAAGTGTTACCGAAAAACTATTTCAAAAAACCTTTGAAACTGACAAAGATTGTATTATGATCTATTTAAACCCAAGGCATCAATAGACACAGCAATAAGCTAAATATATACAAGTTCATCATTTAGAAGGTACCGTTCATTCAGAGGTGTGTCCCAAACACTAACCCCGACATTTACACCTCTGAAAATAATACTTGCATTTATTTATTTATTTATTTTTAAAGATTTGATCTCTTTTAAAGTGAAATTGAAAAAAATCTGGATTCATCAGGAATTTTTTTTTGTTTTCATGTCACTACTGAAACACAGAATCTTAGTCTGTAGGTGGGGCCTTATTTTAGCCACACCCCTGCATTTTAGAGCAGGAAGTGAGACTGCACCCCTGTCCCTCATGGCCACATGGTGAGCAGTTAGACTGTTTTGAACTAAATGTGTCCCAAAGTCGGAAAATCTGTGTGGAACATTAAGAATTGCCACTACCGAAACGTTTTGTACAATTCAGTCAACTTTTTTTTTTTGCTTTCATGAAAAATATGATGATTTTGTGTGTGTACAGCTGTTCGAAACTCTGTTTGCTAGACATGTACAGGCTAGCGTTTTTTAGTTCTGCTCAAAATTAGCTAAAATTGTCACCACCGTAACGGTCACCACTGAAACATTTGGTAAAGTTAAAAAAATGGAATATTCATAGTGTTCATAATTAAGATATTGGGTCACTCAAAGCAAAAGAATTTAATCTAAAGTCCAAATCAGTTAAAAGCCCAAAATGGGTTTTCAGCTCTGAACCAATTCGATATATTATCTATTACATTTGTCTTTTCTTGGACCATCAAGCATCATCTGTGTCCTCCTCATATTAATAACTGCTGTTATTTTTTCAAAAATAACTTATGGTTAAGATTGAAATACTCTTTTATTAAACGTTAATTAAAATACTGCAATTATTTATTTATAGCTATTTCTTGACAAATCATCTGCCTGAGATTTGAACACCACATTTTAAATACAAGGCATTCTAAGTATTAGTTTTCTCAGTCATTATGGAATCAGCAACAGCTCTGTTTATCATCGTGAACGTCTTTAAAACCTATAACGCTGGTTTATAGAACCTATAAAGATGTAGAGTTACAGCACTGTAACAGAATCATTTTGTACATGTATCCTCAACAAACTGGCAATCAGAGATGCTACGTTCTAGCACCAACATACAGTCGTGTCAATGTTCTTCAAAAAACAAGACATTTAGAAATGACACGTTTTACGTGTGCTCAGGAGCAGGAGTACGTTATTAAAATTTTATTCGTACTCACAAAAATTTTGAGAGCGCAAAAACGTTCATGGAGAAATTTACAAATGATTTGTGCACAAATTTGTTCTGCTCATGTTTTCGGACTTGTTAGTAACTTGGACTTCAGACTAAAATCCTTTTAAGTGACCCTGTATTTTAATTATGTTTATTTTATTGAAATAAATGATTAAACGTTCTATTTCATCAGTCATAACACTACCGAAACGTTGCCAAATGTTTCAGTAGTGACTTTCTGTAGTGACAATTTTAGCTAATTTTGAAAGCTCAAAAATGACAGGCATGAATCATCACTGTTGAAACTAAAGTTCCACACTGACCATGTGGCCTTGAGAGACTTCCTCCTCCAAAATGCCAGGGCATGACTAAAATGAGGCTCCGGCTACAGACGAAAACTGGGTTTCGGTAATGACATGAAAACGTGGGACAGCATTTTTTGCACTGCTGGTGGATCATGTAAGTTTTCATATTTGAATTTTCAACTTCAGTTGAAAAGAAAGCAAAAATATCTTTTAAACAGCATTTAAAAAAACAAAAATTGAAATATTCATTTTCACAAGTATAAATTTAGACGTTAAGGTTTGGAACAGACACCTCCCAATAGAAAGTACCCTAAAAAAGATGGTTTTGTATATAATTATCTTGTTTATCTCAAATAACAATAAAAAATTAGGTTTAAATGGATCAGTTTTGCAAGTTTTGCATTAGATGAGTGATGAGCTTTTATTCAGTTACAAGCGTACATGCTCATATATCTTTTTCATGAGTGAAACAACACAGTTGTTTGACACACCCACAACTCAGAAAGTCAAGGCTCATCAGAACATCTGAGTTTCCCAATATTGATAATGATGCCGACTTGAAGACAGTGTTCCTCTGCCTTCTTAAAGTTTTTGATATATATATATATATATATATATATATATATATATATATAAATAGAGTGGACAGTGAGTGGACACAGTGTTTAAAAACTCCAGCAGCACTGCTGTGTCTGATCCACTCAGACCAGCACAACACACACTAACACACCACCACCACGTCAGTGTTACTGCAGTGCTGAGAATGATCCACCACCCAAATAGTACCTGCTCTGTGAAGGTCCATGGGGGTCCTGACCACTGAAGAACAGGGTAAAAGGGGGCTAACAAAGTATCAGAGAAACAGATGGACTACAGTCTGTAACTGTAGAACTACAAAGTGCACCTATATAGTAAGTGGAGCTGATAAAATGGACAATGAGCGTAGAAACAAGGAGGTGGTCAGAATGTTATGCCTGACCGGTGTATATATATATATATATATATATATATATATATATATAAAATGGTAACTTTACAGGAGAAGGAAAAAACCTACTTCACTTTTAATGTAAGTCAATGGAACCAGACATTTTTCCAAGTGATTTTGGGTCGTTTCTTTTGGTCCATTCATCATGAAATTTACACACAATGTAAACAGACATTTTTTTAAATTATGTCAGAAACTGAAAAACATCAAAATTGGAGATATGAAGTTTATATATATATATATATATATATATATATATATAAGGGCCTAAACCTCACATGGTTTGCTAGAACCAGAACCTTAGACTAAACAAACTGTTGGAGTGGCTGAGTATGTTAGCGTGCATAAGCACTCGTAGGCTCCAAACGTGTGGAACACACAAGAAGGTGCAACATTGTGAACAAGCACAGGCATCTTTTACCGTTGTAGTTGCACAATCATTGCACAGACCTGTGAGGAACATGCGGCTTCTGGCCTTTTTTTCCTTCTCTTTGAAAAAAAAGAGGGCGTGTTCTCACACCCAGAGAAATTTAACCCTGCGGTTTTACAGGAGAAGTGGGAGAGGCAACGAGGGAGGATAGCTGAGCTGACCGAGGAGGGGCTACATAGCTACAATCTACCTGCAAATACACTTTCCACCCTCATTTGTCTGCCTTGTTTAGAGAGGGCCAGGAACGCTCCACTTAGTGGGAATGAATACACTGGGATGGCCTGGAATGGTGCCAACTTACATAGACCCAGGTGTGTGTGTGCGTGTGTATGCAGTGACAGGGCGGGGGGTTAGCAGGCAGGAGGGATGGGGCATTCTGGACCGGCAAACCCAGTCGTCTGACCGTGTGAGTTACAGGTGTGCCTAGACAACGTAGAGACTGGGACCCTTCGCAGGCTTGGAAGATGAGGTAAGTGGTCCTAGGATATTTGATTAGATATACAGAGAAAACTGCTCAACAGTTGTGTTCATAAACAGACTGATGGAGTTCGCTTCCTTGTTACGTAACATATGAAACTAACGCTAAATAAAAGCTTGAGGCCTCGCAGGGGTAGAAGGTGCCAGCATGTTTTGCTCTGCTTTGGACATTGTTGTAATTTATGAGTTCTCCATGTTCACTCTTGTTCCAGCGAGCACTGCAAGTCAGCAGAGAGTATATTATATACCTGTAATATACCAGCATCGCAAATGCATGCGGTCAACACTGTATACTTGAGAAGTCCGAGAAGTTTTTTGAACAGTCCGTCAGTTAATAAAAACTTAACATTAGTTTCATGATAATTAAATAAGCATTGCTATATGTTGCTGTTGTTGGAAGAAACCTCGTATCTCCAAAATGGTAACTTTACAGGAGAAGGAAAAAACCTACTTTACTTTTAATGTAAGTCAATGGAACCAGACGTCTTTCCAAGTCATTTTGGGTCGTTTCTTTTGGTCCATTCATCATGAAATTTACACACAATGTAAAGAGGAACAGGCATTTTCAAATTAGGTCAAAAACTGAAAAACAAGGTTTTCTTCCAACAGCAGCGATATGTTTTCCAGCCCAAACGCAATATCGTCCAGTTTGGTTGCTTTACATTACAAACATTGTCATATAAGTAAATGTTATCCAATAATAACTTCCACAGTGTTGATTGAAATGTTATAAGCCAGACTCTAAAACATAAACCAATATTTTAGAACAACAATAAGTCAGGGTGTGGTTAAACAAACATAGCAAATAGACTATCTGCTTATAGTAATGACTATAAATAGCTATTTGATCCAGAGATATTGAGGATATTAACTTTATTAGATGTTCATTGTTAATGCTAAACAGCTTTCCCAGCACCCATACGGAAAAAAATACATGGACATGCATTTCTGTATATTTGACATGCATTTCAAATACATTGCAGTCCATGCCAAAATACATTCCAAACACTACAATGTATTTCAGAATATATCGTTATATTAACCAAATAGATTAATTTTATAATGATGGGGATACTATTTCACACAGAAATGTACTATATAGAAATAATGCACGCAAACATATTTATGTATTTATATTAATGTACAAAAATAGCCAAAATACTGTTCAATGCACTTTACTGTTACTGATACTTTTGAAATGAATTTGTATGTTATGATTTGATATCTTGTTTATTTGGAATGCATTTTGTGTGAGGATGTCTTAACGCATACATACATAATGCAGTCAGTACAGTTCATTCTTGTAATACTTGTAATCTTTGTTAAAACTACACACAATTGAAGAAATAATTTTTTTGCCATTTTCATACATTGTAAAAATACACATGGAAAATACATTTGGAACATTATATTTTTTCCCATAAGGGTTATTATGAACGTAGGACGGAACTCATAGAAAGGAGCTTCCGAAAAACAGTTCAAAGCCACAACAAAACTGGTTTTACACAATTGAAAACCGAGATTCTGAGAATTTTTAAACTGTTATTCCGAACTTTTTAATGGTAGCGTATACATACATACATACATCATCTAAACCGCTTATGCTTCTGGGTCGCGGTGGGGTGCTGGAGCCTATCCCAGCTGTCATTGGGCGGAAGGCAGGACACACCCTGGACAGGTCGCCAGTCCATCGCAGGGCATGGTAGCGTATATAAATAAGTTAACTTGTGTTTATGTTTTGTTGAGTCAGTATTGTGCACTTAAGCTTTTATGCTCTCAAGAGTGTACACAAACTATAATGTTTACTCATATCCACCCATGAACTTGTTTTGATTTAATAGCTTGCTGAATTTCAAACACTCAGGTGTGAACACTCACAAACAAAATATTAAATAGACAGTGGACATTAATGTTATGTTACTAAGATCAACATTAGCATCACATGTTCCAGAAGAAAATAAAGGTTATCCTCTGTTATGTCAAGACAAGAAAGAGTCTATACTGTCCTGACTTTCCTCTCTTTCTCTCTCTCCACTTCCAAATGCAGTCGGAGGAGTGCTTTGGTCTTCCTCATGATGCTCGGGATCCTTTGCCTGCTTTACTTCTTCAGTCCTCTGCACTGGGGAACAGAGTTTCATGAGACATATGAGGATCCAGGACCATACCATGTGGCATACCCCCAAAACTATCGCTTCATCCTAGACCACCCACAGAAGTGCAAGCAGCACAACCCCTTTTTGGTGGTGATTGTGCCAGTGGCTCCTCACCACGTGGAAGCTCGTCATGCCATCAGGAAAACATGGGGGAACGACAGTCTGGTCCAACACGGAACAGTGCTGGTCCTGTTTCTGCTGGGATTACCAAGTGGGAACAACTCCAGAACTCTACAGCTCCGCATACATCAGGAGAACCTGCAACATCAGGATTTGCTGCAGAGCGATTTCATAGACTCCTACAGGAACCTGACCATTAAAACTATGGTGATGCTAGAATGGCTGAAAGAGTACTGTCCCCAGGCGCTCTTCGCTGCTAAAGTGGACGACGACATCCTGCTGAACATCAGAGGCCTGATGATGATGCTGCTGAATCCCAGCGTACTTCTGAGCAACTACATCACTGGCCTGGTGTGGTACGGCAACGTTGTAATCAGAAATCCATCCAACAAGTTTTACATCCCTCATAATGTGTATCCCAACTCTGTGTACCCACCATACCCTTTGGGCATGTGCTACATAATGTCCATGGACCTGCCAGGAAAGATCTTGAAGGTGTCAAAAGAAATTAAACCCATTTTCATCGAGGACGCATATATAGGCTTGTGCCTTGAACGACTCAACATTGCTCCCACAAATCCTCCAAACCTTGATCAATTTGTGGTCAACCCACCTAGGGTGTACAACCGGTGCTACTATGCCAAACGTATTGCTATAATGACCAACAGTCCCAATCAACTGACCTCTTATTGGACTGATATTCACAAACCTGGCCCAGCGTGTTGATGCGGTTGGTTAAACTCCTGAAGTTAGGACTTCTCAGGCCATATTCACAAATCTGCTGATTTAGGACCAGATTCACATGCATGCTGACTCTACCACACCACTGGGTTATATGAAGATAACCGTTCAACATAGGGTTAGGAAATTATTGTCATGGTTTTCAGACCATGGATCATGGAGTTGGTCATACCATTCCATCTGTCTTGTTATCCAGTAGTTATCGTGGTTCAGTATTTTTTCAATATTTATCACCAGTAAAACTATCCAACACCTATTTTCTCCCACACTCATGGAAGTCCTCACTCCAGGATCAATGTCGGGTGGTTAAACAAGCAGGCACACCTCTTGGCTGCACAGTAGCACTAGCTACAGAACATTTCTTGAGCTCTAAAGAGCTTGATCGAGTGCCTCAGCTGAGGCAACAGCTGCTGTATAGCTTCCGGCCTTTATCGTTTGCTGCAGCACTCCTGAGGACATGCCGGTTCTCCCTGAGGCGTGAGTTTGATCCCTGGAGGGACTAACTAGCAGTGTTTGTTCTACTATTCATCAGGTCTTTGTACAGGTATCATTTCATTGCTTGGACTGGACGATTGGTGTGTGGGGACATCAGAAGAAAATAAGAGACCTTTCTAAGTTCACAGTTTTCTTCAGGACTGTTTTCAGCCATCCAGTCAAGGGAGGGGACTCAATAGAGCTACAATATCCAGGTTAACTACAGATGAGGACCTCAACACTTTGTGAACAGCACTTAGTTAGTTGCACCTAACCCTGGAGGATAAGCAGCCGGAGGATGCGGAGGTCCAGGGGTCATAACAGCCCGAGGCTATGAACTGCATTACTGCAACATTGCTTGTTTCAGTGGGTGCCATCAGGATCACCTTAGAGTCGTTTCATATAAACCCTGGTTTGGGGACGTGCACTGTGCACAGATACAACATGGTTTTGTTCCATAAAATTGCTGTCACAGGAAACACCTGGAAACACTTGACAGAATCATGAAACTGTGACAGATAGTATATAGTTCATTAGCATTAACTAGCATAATGGCTTTACATTTATTTGTATTGCAAAACAAGTGTTAATGTTACCAAGAATCTTCCAAATAAAATCCTGCAGACAATCCCACCAGGCGTTTTCTCCCCTTAGGCCACAAGTTACGGATGGCTGTGGCAACACTGGGGTCCAGACTCTCGACCTTCTGGTAGGGGGGTGATTAGTCCGTTGCACCACTCGCACTTCTGATCTTGCTCAGATCTGTGTCCTTAAATGTTAACACACTGTTAAAACATGTTTGTTGTTTTAACTTTAAAGAGTAATGTGATGCAATGGTCTAAGAATTCATTCAGCGATCCCACAGAGGAGAAAATGTCTGGTATAACTGGGGCAGCAAGAATTCCAGCTAAAGGAGAAACTGTGTAAAAAAACAGATTCTATACTGTTTACATACTTGAGAAACTCGAACTGAGACTTAGCAGAACCTTTGACTAAACTGAGTTGGGTGTCCTCAGGTTAAATTTAAGAAAAGCTGTGTAATCAGATACCTTATAATTTTAAGTTTTTTTTTTTTTTTTAAGTGCAATTATTAGTGGAAAAGCATTCCTAATAACATTAGCTTGGCCTTGGGAAACAGACACTGAAACTGGGGAGTGGCCACGCCCATTAAACAGCAGGGGAAAGATGCAATCATCGTAGCTTTGTCGAATGAGGTTGCTAAAAGGTCCAGTTTATCACAAATCCCATATGAAAAATAAATATATGCAGTGTTTTTCTCAAATGCATTTCAAAATGTGTGAAAATGGCCAAATAATGTTTTCTTGTTTAATGTACTTCAGTGTTTGGAATACATTTTGGAATGAAACACTGAATATGTTTACATGCACACCAATAGTATGATCATTATCCGATTTCGGCAGTAATCTGAGTATTAGATTAAGGTTGTTATTGGATTTTTTTTAAATCAACAAGGAGGGCTGAATTTTAGCTCAGTAATTGGCTCTGTCAGTGCATATATACCCTTACTCTGATTTCTTTCATTTTTCTCAGTCTGTGCATGTGCAAAAACTGACCGCTGTCACAGAAATATAGCCTGACTCATGTAGACCTGGAGTTTTCCCATTATCTGATTACCCAAGTGCATGGAGAATGAATTACTGGTAAAATCTGATATTCTGGTTAATATATTAAGTGCATGTAAACACGTGCAATGTATTTTAAATGTTGCTCACACGTAAAAAAAAAAAAACATAAATATAGTATTTACCTAGAACTTACATCTCTGTTTTCATTCTTTTGATTGCATGTGCATGTCTCAGCGTGGCCTGCTTGGAAATAGACATAACTGATTGTCAACCTAACCTAACTTGAGATAAGATGTTGTAAGATAAAATACAGCTCCTTTTATGTTCAACTATAAGGAACAGCAAAAATGTTCCTGGGTCAAATTGACACAATGCATGTTTAACCATCCAAAAATAACTAAGAAAATATATTTTTCTCCATAAACATGATCTTTAGCTCAATTAATATCAATTTTAATAATTATTTAGTGTAATTTTTAAAGGTTTTCACCCCATTACAAAACATGATTTACTTATAATAATTCACTCATTCTTAAAACTATTCTTTCTGTACATCAAAGACATTCAACACATTTTTTTTTTTCTTCTTTAGATATTTTTTGGGTACATCTTTTCTATCATGGTGATTCATAGAAAGAAAAAATGTCTTCTGTTCTGGCTCAAATTGACTCTTTTAATTCAAACCACACTAAATGAGCCAGAAATCCAGCAGAGAAGGTTTCATGATCCAAAAAGTATTACAGTATAGTTTTAAACTTTGAAATGGGTCAGTTTGACATAACAGGAGGGTTAAATTAGGATTCAATTTAGGATTTGCTTCTGCAATCTAAATTTGTGAAAAATCTATCCTGAACTTGTCGGATCTTAATTTAAGACTAATGACAGGACATTGCTGTAATACAGCACCTTGAGTTTTATTTTAGTTTATTTAGTTATTTTAGTTCTGGGATTAGTCCAGAATCCAACTTGGCTAACTTTCCTTTGGGATGAATGAAGTATCTGTCTATCTATCTATCTATCTATCTATCTATCTATCTATCTGTCTATCTATCTATCTATCTATCTGTCTATCTATCTATCTATCTGCCTATTAAAATGCAAGTTTTGCAGGACAGTGGCGATTCAGACAAATCAGATGCACGAGAGTTGGCAGGCCTCTATCGCGACATACACTGGAACTGCTAACCTTCTGTCCATAATGTGGTGATGATAAGTTCCAGCTGAACAGGCTTGCCAGGCTTGCCCGTTGTATAAACAGTTCACTGAGTACAGAAACATCAAACCGAAAGAAAGACAGTCCTTTAGCTGTGGGCCAAAGGGACAACTGAAACAAGAAAGGACAAAGGTGGCTCAACTGGTGTCATGTATAACTGACAAATGTCTGCAAGAGAACAGGTTTACAGCAATGTTTTAATCAGGAGACCAATTTGGTGTTCAACTTCCTATCCAACAAACATACAAGTATGAGACTCACAGTAATCATATTCTTTGTCTTCCGTTTTGCTAGATAAACATAGGATCGTCGGCGCCACATGGATGTGATTTAAAACCCTGTAAGAGGAAAAATACACCATTATTTACAGACTCAGATTTAGCAGCACCTGATTTGCTGAAAGTGGCTGTCCAGAAAGTGAGAGTATTTAACGAGGACATGATGAAGGAGATGAAGGACGTTACGTTCTTTTGTATCCAGTTTGCTCCAAGGTTTTTACACATCATATTTTAGACTACTATGACGTTCTTCACGTGTCGATTTTGTTTCTTTTAACTGCAGTGAATCAGACTCAGACTCTGAAACTGTCATCACAACTGGAGCAGAAGTAATTTAGAAAAATAGATACATTTAACGAGTACATTAAGCTCATTAAATGCTGGCCAATATTGTGGCTCAACAGAGCACAATTACTTCGTAAGGTCTGTTGTTGGGGTTAAAAATACCTTCCTCCATGATGCTTGGAAGGACAGTAGGATTTCAGTTATTTTATCTTTCAGAAACTCTGCTATACATATTATATACCCTCGCAGCACTGCTGTGTCTGATCCACTCGTACCAGCACAACACACACTAACACACCACCACCACGTCAGTGTCACTGCAGTGCTGAGAATGATCCACCAACCAAATAGTACCTGCTCTGTGGGGGTCCATGGGGGTTCTGGCCACTGAAGAACAGGGTGAAAGAGACCAAGTATGCAGACAAAAACATATTTTAACAATACATTTAAAAATACACATTTTAAAAAAGGTTCTTCACGGGTTCTTTAGTAAAAGGCAAGGGTTATATTTAGAACAATGAGCATATATAAACGGTTCTTCAGATTGATGAACAACGTGTTGCACATGCATGGAAAACAACCATGCGAATGGTTCAATACTGGACACATGGTTCTCCATAGAGCCATTGCCTTTACTGCCTTGAAGAACCTTTTTAAGCGTGATATACAGTCTGTAACTGTAGAACTCCAAAGTGCACCTATATGGTCAAATAGACAGTGTAGATACAAGGAGATGGTTAATCATGGCTGATTAGTGCTTCTGTGGAAGCTCTGCGAGAACGTGCTCTAACCCTCCGTTCACACTGGCGAGCAACTTTTCGCCTCTTCTTGCCCAAATCACTGATTGCGCAATACCTGTGGGCGTTTTTGAACTCGAGCGGACCGTTGATTGCCATGGTTTCACTGATGCCAAGCACAAATCAGATGTGTTCCCGTAGAAATAAGAATCCTGGTGAGAAATCGCTTGTGTGCTTATTTATACTTAATCCCCGTGTCTGTGCGGTCAGTTTGTGAGGAAAACGCTATTTGGTCTTTTTACTGTCTATTTGCGACGAAAGCACCGCCGCCATTATTCCACCTGTAGTAGGAACAATTATCTACTCACCTGTATGTTTCCTTTTTCTACAGCAAACGGGTTCTGGGCAGCAGAGGGCGGGCATTACTGCTAGTGAGTGCTGACTGGTTGGCGAGCAGAGCAGCTCATTGGCTGTTCGCGCTCACTGACGTCATGAACGTACATGAGGCGCCGTTTTGAACTCCTATAACTCGAGTTTAAAAGCTCTTAAAAATTTAACAGCGGTGTTAAAATGTTTTATGCTGCTCTGTGTTCAGGCAGTGATTGTATTCTTTTACAGTAAAAACGTTTCAGCATTTATAAACTATGATTTTGCTCAAATGCTCCATATCAACCCATTCATTTTGGACTCACTCGGGAGCGCCCTCTAGCGTTTGAGAAACCCGGAAGACATTGGTGGAGTGGTAATTCTCCTCTCTACAAGTTCTCTGGCTCAGTGCTCAATTCCTAATGGTAGTCGCCACATCACTTTGCTCCTTATTTGCATAAAGTTAAACTCCGCTCAGCTCAGTTGCGTCACTGACTCCGCTGATGGTAACTTATTGATCGCAACTTGTATGTAATCGACAGGTAACAACATATCTTAATCTTACAATTTTTTTTGGTTACCTCGCCATGTTCAAAGCAAATACGGTGCCAGTCTGCAATTCACTTGTTAACAGACAACTTACAACGAGTACTGCGTTATCAGTTAAGGCCAGCATCAATAATGTACAGCATATAACATTTTAATAATGTTTCTGGTGATTGTTTTAGTGGACAGCATATTAAGAGAATGTTTTCATTGTCCATGCACACACTAAATGTGATCAGCACTACACGTCAGTGTATCAGTGCGTTGTGCTCTTGACTATCAAACCTCATCTCAGTCCATCAGGGAGCAACAGGAGACTTAGAGAAGGACAAACACTGGGTTTCTGTGCAGACCATCTCCTTGATTGTGGAGCATGACAAATCTATTTCTCTACAGAAGGCCAGGCTGCCATGGAGGACGTTTTTCTGTTTGCAACCGGACTAACTTCACTTCCCCCATCTGGACTGAAACCATTGCCAAAGATCCTGGATGATTCACTAATGCCAATGGCAAATTCATGTTCAAACACCCTGAAGTGACCACTCCTAGATTCATACAATGTATTTAAATCACATATGGATTTTGGAATTCAGCTGTTTTGACTTATCAAACCACGCATGACCGGGTGACCGATTCGTAGATATGAGACTGGGAAAACCACGATAGATTACTGCTGTTGACTTATTAGGCCTGTATGCAGATGTGTGAACATGTTCGCTTTGTTACATCTGGACAGTTTCATTATTAGCTCTTAGCCGTCACTATAATGCTGAAGTTTTTCATGGCGGATTTTTCTGCTCTTTCTAACAGCATCACCTATTGATAAGCTCACACACCACCAATCAGTGAACCCTCTAAATGATAAAACAGGCTGCAGGTATTTATTTAGCCGTTTAGATGTAAAATAGAATTTTGCTGTCAGCTTATGAACAAGAGAAACATCTTTTATGAATGGTTAATATCCAAAACCAGTCCTGACCCTCCTAGGGAAGGAAAATTCTGCGAGGGACCCTCCTATCTGAACCATGAGCCATATAAACCGTCTGCAATTGCCACACAGTGACACCCAACCCCCTAAGGCTACCACTACAATCCTCCCTCCTTTGCCAGTGGGCCCAAAGTTTTATTACGCAATTCTATAACCTAAGAATAGCTTCACCAGTTTGTACTGAAAACTCTGTAGTTACTGAATAATAAGCCTTGTGTGTGTGTGTGTGTGTGTGTGTGTGTGTGTGTGTGTGTGTGTGTATAATTATATCGCTGTTGTCGGAAGAAAACCTTGTATCTCCATTTTTTACGTTTTTCAGGTTTTGACATAGTTTGAAAATACATGTTACCCTTTACATTGTATGTAAATTTCATGAATGGACCAAAAAAATGGAAATAAATTCTGGTTCCATTGACTTACATTAAAAGTAAAGTAGGTTTTTTCCTTCTCCTGTAAAGTTACCATTTTGGAGATACGAGGTTTTCTTCCGACAACAGCGATATGTAAATGTAAACACTTTTTAATAAGGCCCTTTTAGTCGCTGAGTTTGACACACCTAGTCTAGCTGCTACAACTGCTGCAGTTTTAAGAGGAAATCCAAACCACATCCCTTTCAGTGGTATTTACATCTTTACATCTTACATACAAGTTTAAGATGTAGAGAAACCGCCGTATAAAACTGACCCCCACTAGTTGCCCAAATCTCAGCAAATAGAAAAGAACATGTAACCAGTCACATTTCTAATATCACCAGCTATTTTTGCATGATCCTCCCTGAAATGCTTATGTTTGAGAGATGGAGGTGCTTTTTGCACAGTCAGGTTTATACACCAGTTTTATACATAACAAATATGCTTTTTTATTTTTGTGTTGAATGCATCCTATTTGTGCCTAAAACCCGATGCAAAAGGTTTACATCTGTGGCTGCTTGTATAAAACATCAAGTGAATTTTAGCCTTACATTTAAAATGTACTCTTGCCTTAAGTAAACTGCAGGAAATCATTTTAAGGAAACATTTTAGTGGAAAATTTTAATAAAATCTTTAAAGGCAGAATTTTTATCACTTACCATAAAGTGTTGAGTATGACAGCGGTTTAGGGCCGCTGTTAATAAAAATAAAAATAGTAGACTTCGAGAATAAAGTCGTGATATTTTGAGAAAAAAGTCATACTATTTCGAGAGAAAACTCAAACTACTTTGAGAAAAAAAGTCATAATTTTTAGAGAAAAAAGTCGTAGAATAAGACATTAAAGTGACATTAATACCAGGAAAGGTTGCAATACTGCGGCCAAAGGCTTTGCGAAGGGAAGCAGCACCTCTTCATGTTAAATGAGGGGCGGTGAGTTGGTGGAGTTCTACTTTCATATCGATTCACCCATAAAGAAACACTCAGTCTCCCTGTCTCTCCTGCACATCAGCACCAGCCTGTTATAGTATAAGAACCGGCTGAAACGGCTGAGCAGGAAACTGTGTTTATCTAGAATAAAGAGCCGGATGGACTCGGAGGAAACTGTCTGTCTGTGTTGTTGAAGGAGAATCTCAGAAAGGGTCGTCTACACGGCTATCGGGGGCTACATCTCCCCCCATTCAAAGAGGGCATGAAGTTTCACAGACAGTGAGAATGAAGATCAAAATGATCCACAGAGAGACAGGAGTGAGTGGAGCTCCGGCGCCAGTACAGCAACCGAGACCCCGAGACGTTATGGCAGCCCCCCTACAGTTAGTCCCCCCTGCAGTTAGCCCACTTTATCCTCCAAATATTACAACATTTCTCTCAAAATATTACTTTTTTTCTCTAAATATTAAGACTTTTTTTCTCAAATCTACTATTTTATTTTATTAACAGTGGCCCTAAAACGCTGTCGTAGTTGAGGACCTTCTGCAATTAACCTGTTACTCAGTAGTCAGTCGATTAGCTCGTTCTTTATGGCTGCTGCTGTTTATTATATCTAGAGCTCTTTATACCTGGAAGATCAGTTCAAAGTTCATCACACTGTACACTGAAATGATACAGTGCGAGAGCAGGGTGCAAAGCACTGGTAGCAGACTACGGCTTATTGTAGCCGGTGCCTGAATAGTTTATTTAAACCTTTTTGCACAGTGGGATGTCCACGATTATCCGTATTGTTAAGCTCCAAGTGCCTTTTTATCACGAGTTTATTGATGATGGATATTTTTTTCACTGTTTTAAGAAAATGCATCTCCAAAATAACTTCATAAGAAAGAATCAATCGATCATTCTTAACTTTAATCCAGCAACATTTTATTTCAAATCATTTTGGGCAATTTATCTTGGTGAGTATACAAAACATTAATACGATCAGGCAGGAGCTATTGAGTCCCCTCCCTATGCGCTATGCAGCGATCTAGGGTTTCACATAGTATTGTTTTCCCACCACTGCTTCAGACATGGCAGCGCTGAAAGCCAGGAGCAGCTAAACCAGTTAACCCGAAGCCTGGCAGAATGGCAGGTGCCATCATCCCCCCATCCCGGCTTGTTCGAAGCTCCATCGGAGCACATTGCACGTTGTTTACTTTGTCCTAGCGAGAGTTATTACAGAATATTCGGGGCCTCTTTTTGACTGAATGTCACTGTAGTTCTCTCCATTGTGTAGTGCCACACATTGGAAGGGGACAACTTAGGCCCTAAAAAGAGGGTTAACTGAAGGTTATTCTTCAGCAATACCTTCATCGGAAACTCCAGCCTTGTCGTCATTGTTTGCAGCTCTGTGCCACAAATGGGCTGGACATACCTTACGTTGTCTATCTAGAAGCGACTGCCGAAGTGCTCGGTAAAGTATTCCCTAGCCACTAGGGGGTACGCAGTAAAAGATCCCACAGTTGCATCTCCTACCGAAGCATGAATGTTGGGTATAAGGTTATCCGGGAGTGTTAGGAGTTATTTTGTCAATAATGTCGGAGGGACATCAGCCCATTCCTTTTTGACCTTCCCCCACTTGTTTGTGTTTCGTCATCACAGCAGCAAGCTCTCCAGCACTGCCGTCAATATCAGGTTAGGCCCACTTCTGATAAACCAGGACTGCCTAAGGTTAGGTAAGGTCAGCACCTCCCCCACCACAGTTTCTTCTTGAATCCTGGGAGAAGGACGTCCTGGAGCAGCGTCCTCTACTTTCCCTAGAGCAAAGGTGTAGCCTGGTTTATATTTACAACACTCCTGGCACAAACAGTGGCTTTACGGCCATCACTACAGCACCTCAACACATACATGAGTACAGGCAGAGGTGGGTAGGGACTAGTTCCATTCACTCAGGTACATGTACTCTTGTAAAATGTTTGTAAAATATTTGTGAGGAAACAAATCTATTTTTTAGTCGTTATGGATCCTAATATCTTTTTTCCTGTTTAATTTCATTGCTAGAAGCTTATCTAATAAGAACTTCCATACAAATGAACACAGAGGCAACATCCTTAATAACATATCACCAAAGAAATATAGCTACCTGCTTGGCACACATGCTTTTTGTACCAAAATCTAGTTTCTGCCAGGTATTAGAATTACTTTTTTTAGTCCCTCTCTGATGCTGGCTCACTTTACACCGATCAGACATAACATTATGACCACCTCCTTGTTTCTACGCTCATTGTCCATTTTATCAGCTCCACTTACTATATAGGTGCACTTTGTAGTTCTACAGTTACAGACTGTAGTCCATCTGTTTCTCTGCATACTTTGTTAGCCCCCTTTTACCCTGTTCTTCAGTGGTCAGGACCCCCATGGACCCTCACAGAGCAGGTACTATTTGGGTGGTGGATCATTCTCAGCACTGCAGTGACACTGATATGGTGGTGGTGGTGTGTTAGTGTGTGTTGTGCTGGTACGAGTGGATCAGACACAGCAGTGCTGCTAGTCCTTTTAGTTTCAAAACACATTTATTTTTGGCTGGTGGCTTGAGCTGAACTGGAGGTCCATGCTGAGTGCATTCAGAAACCTGATGTTGTAAAATCCTAATTTAATTTGAAGGATGGCTGTGACGTTTCTGCCACAGTGCCTTGTCTTTCTGAGCACCAACAACGGCAGCAGTGCTAGAACCAAAAACAAGACAAGCTTTCAAAGGCACACATTCATCAACGCTATCAGTTCTGATGAATGGGAAAGGCTGTTTTATTATAATAAGAGGGAAACTGCAATTAGGAAGTGACGAAGAATGCAAAGCGGCAGCTGCTCCTCTGATCTAATTATGCTGTGATCAGAGGACTATGGTGGACACCAACAACGCCCTCTTCTGGAAGCAGACTGGCTCACACATTTACACTGATCTACCTTTCATCTACACTCTGTCCATTTTTATCAGCTCCACTTAACCCATAGGTACACTTTGTAATACTTTGTTAGCCCCCTTTTACAGGACCCCCACAGAGGATGTATCATATGCAGTGACACTGATGTGGTGGTGGTGTGTTAGTGTGTGTTGTGCTGGTCTGAGTGGATCAGACACAGCAGTGCTGCTGGAGTTTTTAAACACTGTGTCCACTCACTGTCCACTCTATTAGACACTCCTACCTTGTCAGTCCACCTTGTAGATGTAAAGTCAGAGACGATAGCTCATCTGCTGCTGCACAGTTTGTGTTGGTCATCCTCTAGTCCCTCATCAGTGGTCACAGGACACTGTTGGCTGGATATTTTTGGTTGGTGGACTATTCTCAGTCCAGCAGTGACACTGAGGTGTTTAAAAACTCCAGCAGCACTGCTGTGTCTGATCCACCCAGACCAGCGCAACACACACAAACACACCACCACCACGTCAGTGTTACTGCAGTGCTGAGAATGATCCACCACACAAATAGTACCTGCTCTGTGAGGGTCCATGGGGGTCCTGATCATTGAAGAACAGGCTAACAAAGTATGCAGAGAAACAGATGGACTACAGTCTGTAACTGTAGAACTACAGTACAAAGTGCTCCTATATGTTCAGTGGAACTGTTAAAATGGACAAAGTGTAGATACAAGCAGGTGGGTTTCATGAAGTGGCTGGTCCATGTGTATGTATATGAATATTTATGTAATAATTAATTATTAATTAGCTACTCGTTATTAATGATTAACAACTGTAATAATGTATATAGGTGTAGAAATTGTTTGATTGCTAGTGAACGAGGTGCACTTAGTTACACACTACAAGGACCTGAAAATCTAAATGATACTTTATTAAACAAACAATGAATCCATGATTAAATTGTGTTCACCTGGCTGAATTTACACTGCCGTTCAAAAATTCAAATCTGCTTTAAGTTATAAATGGCAAGTAGTTTTAAAGGAAAGCATTTTTTCTACAATTCTGCAATTCTAAACAAAGTCTTTCAGAGTGGTTTAACGTGAAATGGTCCATTCCAGGTCCGTTCCGGGTAGCGCTCTCGCCTCACAGCAAGAATGGCCTGGGTTCGATTCCCGGCCGGGCGACCAGGGTCATTTCTGTGTGGAGTTTGCCTGTTCTCCCCGTGTCTGCGTGGGTTTCCTCCGGGTACTCCGGTTTCCTCCCACAGTTCAAAGACATGCAGTCAGGCTAATTGGACACACTAAATTGCCCCTAGGTGTGAATGTGTGTGTGATTGTGTATGTCTGTCTGTCTGCCCTGCGATGGACTGGCGACCTGTCCAGGGTGTATCCTGCCTTCCGCCCAATGACAGCTGGGATAGGCTCCAGCACCCCACCGCAACCCAGAAGGATAAGCGGTTTAGATGATGGATGGATGGATGGTCCGTTCCAGAGAGCTAGCGAGCCAGAATCGTTCACAGCTTCACTATCAGGTTTTATTATCTAGGCTAGGACTAAAAGTAGAAGTAGAAAAAGAGAACATCTCTCTCCAGTTCTCCACCGGTTACTGGTAAAGTAGATTTCAAGGCTCTTTTATTTGTTTTTAAACCTTTATAGGAGCCGGAATCACAATAGATCACTGACATTCTCCAGCACCACCCCACCCCCAGGACGGTAGGGTCTTCTGATGAGTTGCTTCTGTCCAATTTAGGCCTCATACTTTTCAGTAGTTCTTCCCCTAATATTAACATTTTTATCCCGGTTAAAGACCCATTTGTTCTCTGGTATTTTTCTGTTTATGGTATTTGTATTTTTATTAACACTTTCATTATTTTACCGTTACTGTCCCATTATTATCTTTTTCTTTACATTTATTGTTTAGTAACTTTCCTTAGTGGTATTATGCAGCACTTTATTCAACATGTGTTGTTTAATTTGTGCTTTATAAATAAAAATGACTTGACAGTGCTGGTGGGAGGAACCAGACATCAGAGATCAACATCTCTAAAAGCTCCTTTACAGAACATTACTACATGAAACGATTATCAATTGATCACCTCTGTCTGACACATTGAGTGTGTTTCCATGCACTCAATAATCCCATCATAATCAGATTCCTGCAGTTATCCGATTATTCAAATGGTCATGTACACACCATACTCCGATCTAGAAATCTGATTAAGAAATCCGATAAAGAGAGCTGGATTTTAGCTCAGTAATCAGATTTCTCAGTCCATGTGAACTCTCACTCTGATTTCTTTCGGATTTTTCAATCTACGCATCCAGGAAACCAAACACGAAATAAAGGATTTAAATATTCTTCATCTTCTAGATGATGTATGTTCATATTTTCAGGTAAAATGGCAAAGTTTATTGGCCGGTTGCAAAGCAGAAATCTGATTACTGTCTGACTCATGGAGTTCCCCCATTATCTGATTACCCAAGTGCATGTAACCATGTTGATCGGATTACTGAAAAATCAGATTTTCTGCAGTTATCGGCTTATTAAGTGCATGTAAACGCACTCATTGTTTCTTGTTAGTTTTAAGAAAACATGTTAGCCTAAAATCTATTTTCCAAAATGCACTGAAGGTGGAGAGAGACATGCAGAGCACTGTATAGCAAAACAAACACGTCTTTTTACTCATTTTTAACATGATCAATGTTACACTACAAAATACGTGTAGGTTCACTGGTGGTTCTGGATAGTAAATAAAATGTCTATATCTGTGTTGTAGTCATGGTGACCCCTGGTTCCTATCACCACCACTGTAAAGACATCTGAATTGCTTTGAATGACTTTGTTTACATCTCAATTACTGAATTATGCATATCTGTGGAATCTCTCTGTATGCATTGTAAACCAGAATCCAATTGTAAAAAAAAACCACTTTCTCTTTACTGTCATTTTTGGCCAACTTACCTGCCCCGGGGAAGCCGTGGTCACCTCTGTATGCTTCAAGTGTAATGGTAAACTCTTCATTGTTGCAATAGTTGCTTTTGCCCCCCACCCACCCCCACCCCCTCCTTCTCATGGAACACCTGAAAGCAGGTATGGAGGGAGGAGGAAGCTGTAATTGTGTGACCGAACCAGATGAATGCTTCACACAGCCCATCTCAGAGAAACGCTCGCGGTCCCAGCGCAGACTATTTATCTCTCTGTCTGTGCCGTCTTCGGTTCCTACATGCATTTGCTGGAAGAAGCCCTCCAGCAGTATCGACCATATAAAGGTGAGCTAACCTCTGTCTTCTCATTTAAATGACTCTGAGGTTTGCTAATAATCTGAAGCTCTAATTGTATAGGTACTTATTAGTTTAGACTCAAACCGTCAAGCGTCAGAAACAAATAATTAAAAGACAGAGATTACAGCTTTGGAAGTCATTTAATAGTAAAGTAGTACTTTGTTAAGCATGAATGAGATGCCTTTTATGACCTCGTCACAGTTTGGTGAAATCCGGTCTAAGAGGCTTTAAAGCTTTGCACTGCGATCTGGATTTAAACTTTTGGTTTACTTTGTCCAGTAATTGTAGGTTTTCCCTTCACCAAGTCTAAGTATAATCTTGATCTAAAAGAGGAGCCAATGACCTTTTTCCATTGGGCATCTATTGTAAAGCAAGATTCCTTAATTTCCAGAAATCTCTCTCTGCCATTTTCAAAAAACACATAGCATTGCAGTGTTTGACTTTCAGAATTTTTCCAAGTTTTTAGTGGCAAAAAATATTACTCTGAGTTCTCCAGATACCACAGATGATCTGAAACCTCACTATACGTCTGGCAATCGATGTTATACTGGACACCAATGGAAGGAGGTGGGCCGGGGGCAGTGCAAAGGTCATAGCTTGATCTTTCCTGGGTTTATAGATTAGGAAAGGATGAAATTGACAGTTTTTCTGATGTTCTGTGAACTGTAGGATAAGGAATATTCACTAAAAACAGGCTTCCTTGTACTGTATATGTATAGGACGTTTACATGTATATGTCGTTTACGCATATAGGACAAAACTGGTTTCACAAGGTGGACGTGTAGTCCGTTGAATGCCTTCGTGTGGTTTCAAAGTGGAAGGGCCGCTTTGCCGTCCCCTCTGCCAAAATGGAAACTGTCAGATGTAACGAATGTAAATATTTAACTGTAATGTTAACATTTGTCAGTAATTTTTGTCCTGACTTACTGGTTTTTAAAAACTGTGAAGTGTCCCAGTCGTACAAAATGAAAATGGAAAAAATATGGACCAAATTCAGGCTTCGAGATGACGGCTACACCAATACAACACAGTTTTGTCTATTTTGAACCTAGGTGTGTGTCAGAAACCAGACAACCAAGTCTGGAGATAACATAATTTAACATAATTTCTGCTGATTTAGGCATTCAGTTTGCATGATGCTAACAAGTAATGGGCACTGACAGCTACTTGTTAGCTAGATTAGCCTCGTAGCTCCACTACAAAGCAAAAGATGCAAACTTCAGATATCAAATGTCTTGCCTGACTGGCTACCAGTGGGTAAGAGGAAGATAGTGTGAATCCGATTCTCACTGTCAAAGTTAAGGTCCACTGACAACATGCAGGCATGTTTGCCAGGGCTGACATGGTGACTGCATCATCCTCACATATACTGGGTTTCTATACAAACACTTTGCAAATGACAAGCAAATTTCCAAAAAGTCAGTAAAAGAAAATGCAAATGGGTCAAATTTCCATCCACTACAGCTACGCTGAAATACCTGAAGATGACGCGACACGCCTGTGTCACGCAGCGCCAGACGAGCAGTGCACTCTGTTTACCTGCCCAGGCTCGCCGCTTTTTACGTAGCGGCAAAGGCGGTGAAACTGGATTGAATGATGTGTCATTGACACATGAACCGGCTCTTAGGTAAATTTTTGTGTAGCCTTTCTACGATTAAACTAAAAATGTCACTTTCACCATGCGCTGCTGTGGTGTGGAGTACACAAGGGAGGGATCTAACCCTCAGTAGTTTTGACAGCTCTCTGTCGGCTGTACGTGGGTGCAGCCTTAACAGCTCAGACACGCCACTGTGGCCCATTTAATGAAGTATGAAGTCACTTTTCCACCTTGCCGCCACCCACCGAAACCTGAGAACCCTCCCGGAGCGAAGAGTTCACTTAAGCACACTAGAGTTCACCCAATTCAACCTTCCAAAGTCCTGAGTCCAAAGTTCTCAGAACTCCCTTTTCAAGTTCTGCATCTCAGTTAGGTAAACAAAATAGAATTTGTCTATTTTACTCGGTGCCTTTACATCACATTATCCCATCAGACATTCTCTCCTCTTGGGCTTCCAAATATGGACAGCTGTTGGTTTGCTAGCTCTCCTGAAGATGAACTATTAGACAGCTGCACCATGTGACTGAGCTACTTATCAGAGTCAAAACAACAAATATTTTCCGCAGGGTGTTAAACATTTATGTACATAAAATGTAAACCGAGTGGTGCAACGGACTAAGCCGTCACATGCAACAAAAGATCCTGAGTTTGACCCCCAGCAATGCCCTAGCCTTCCCTAAGTACTCACTTACGGATGTCTAGGGCATTGCTTATGGATGCTTATGAATGCTTATGGATGCTTATGTACTCACTTACGGATGGATAGGGCATTGCTTATAGATGGTTATGTATGCTTATGTACACATTTACGGATGGATAGGGCATTGCTTATGGATGATTATGTATGCTTATGTGCTCACTTATGGATGGATAGGGCATTGCTCATGGATGGTTATGTAAGTGAGTAAGTAAGTAAGTAAAGTTTATTTATATAGCGCTTTTTACAGCAGGTGTTGTCACAAAGCAGCTTTACAGGAAATGAGCATTACAAAAAGAAATCCGGGTCCGAGCCCCCATGAGCGTCGCCAGTGGTGACAGTGGCAAGGAAAAACTCCCTAAGAGAAACAGGAAGAAACCTTGAGAGGAACCAAGACTCAGAAGGGGAACCCATCCTCCTCTGGTCGACACCGGATAGTAAACATTGTTAGTATAAAGTATTATAGTACAAAAACAGGGTAAAACGTGAAGGAAACAATTAATTTGAATAGTTTAGTTAATGCAGCAGCAGCATCAGTGGGGTCAGGTTGTGGGGGTGAGGTTTGCACGGCGAGCAGTGGCACCCGATCAAGGCAGAAGAGGCAGCAGCATCAGACGCACAGGATGGGCAGCTGTTCAACTCGGCGAAGAAAAGAAAGGAAAACACACAGAGTCAGTTCTGTAATGGGTGACTGATCACAGATTACAGTGTTAGCAGAGCAGCAGAGACTCTGGCAGGTAAAGAACTGACAGGGAAAACTAATTACCAAAGGTTTGACTATACAAGTACGTTTTTAGCCTAGACTTAAACACTGAGGCTGTGTCTGAGTCCCGAACATTAACAGGAAGATTATTCCAAAGCTGGGGGGCTTTGTATGAGAAGGCTCTCCCCCCTGACGTAACTTTATTAATTCTAGGTACTAATAGTAAGCCAGCACCTTGTGATCTAAGTAGTCGTGATGGGTCATAGTGGGAGAGAAGTTCACTCAGGTACAGCGGGGCGAGTCCGTTTAGAGCTTTACAAGTCAGTAAGAGAATTTTATAATCAATGTGAAATTTAACTGGTAACCAGTGTAATGTTGATAAAACTGGGCTGATATGGTCAAACTTTCTGGTTCTTGTAAGGACTCTGGCTGCAGCGTTCTGGACCAACTGAAGCTTGTTAAGGCTTTTGCTGGGACATCCAGCCAGCAGGGCATTACAGTAGTCTAGCCTTGAAGTAATAAATGCATGAACTAACTTTTCTGCATCCTGTAGAGAAAATGCATTTCTCAGTTTATCAATATTGATGGGATGCAGGAAGGCTGTTCTAGTAATATTAGTTATATGTGCGTCGAAGGACAGATCAGGGTCTATAATGACACCAAGGCTTTTTACAGATGAGCTTGATGCAACTGAGAAATTGTTAAGTTTAAGTGTAAAATCAGACAGTTTGTTTCGAGCTGCTTTTGGACCAAGAAGTAGAGCGTCTGTTTTATCCGAGTTTAGAAGGAGAAAGTTACTCGACATCCAGTCCTTTATGTCTTTTATACAGTCTTCAATCTTGCTAAGTTTAATTTTATCATCCGGGTCGCTTGCTAAATATAACTGAGTGTCATCGGCATAGCAGTGGACGTTTATGCCGTGTTTACTGATAATGGTGCCCAGTGGTAGCATATATAATGTGAATAATACAGGTCCTAAAACAGAGCCTTGTGGAACACCATACTTTACTTTTGCGAGGGCAGATGATTCACTGTTTATATTAACAAACTGATTGTGCTGTCTCTGTACTATGATGTGGCCTAAAACCAGATTGAAATTTTTCATGTATTTGATTACAATGCAAATAGGAGCATAATTGTTTTGCTACAACTTTTTCCAAGATCTTTGATATAAAGGGGAGATTCGAGATGGGTCTATAATTTGATAGTTCGCATGGAACGAGATTCGCTTTCTTAATCAGTGGCCTAATTACTGCTAGTTTGAGAGTTTTTGGGATGTACCCAAAGCTAAGAGAAGAGTTTATTATTGACAGAATAGGCCTGGTTATTTCTGGCAAAATTTCCTTGAGTGAACCTGTAGGAATCGGATCTAACATACAAGTAGATGATTTTGTGGAAGAGACTATTTTAACTAGTTCATTTTCTTGAATTAAGGTAAATGATCCCAGCCTTTCTGCAGGGATTATAATATTTTCAAGATTGAGGCTGGCATTATAAGGCAGCAGGTTTGAGGAGTTTAATTGTGCTTCTGAATTTTCTGCCTAATTTTTTCAATTTTATCACTAAAGAAGTTCATAAAATCGTTGCTGCTATAGGCTGGTGGCATCTGGGGTTCACTAACTGTTTTGTTCTCTGTTAGTTTAGAGATTGTGCTGAAAAGTAATCTAGGATTATTCTTATTGTTTTCTATGAGAGAGGAGAGAGAGGCTGAGCGTGCTGTAGCAAGTACTCCTCTATAGTTTATAAGGCTCTCCTTCCAGGTGGACTGGAACACTTCTAGCTTAGTCAGGCACCATTTTCGCTCTAGTTGTCTGGCGGTCTGTTTTAAAGCCCGAGTGTGGTCATTATACCAGGGGGCGAGTTTTTTCTGCCTTACTATTTTACTTTTTAATGGAGCCACACTATCTAGAGTAGATCGAAAACTATCCTCTAAGAGCTTGGTCATAGCATCTAGCTCAGTAGGATTAGATGGACAGCTGACAGAAGCTGATAATTTTGGAAGGTTTCTAATAACGTTACCAGCTGTGGAGGGAGTTATCATCCGCTTGACACAATAACATGGCGATGAACGCATATTACCACTAAAGTGAATTTCATAAGAGATTAAGTAATGGTCAGAGACTGCTGTGCTTTGGGGGAGAATGGCTAAGTTATCTATGTCTACACCAAAGGTCAGTATTAAGTCTAGAGTGTGGTTGTGGTAGTGTGTGGGCCCCTTTATGATTTGGGTGAAACCTATGGAGTCTATGATAGATATAAATGCCTTGCTTAGTGCATCTTGAGGATTGTCAAAGTGGATATTAAAATCTCCGACAACTATTATTTTATTTGAAAGCGTTATTAGACTTGATAGAAATTTAGAATTCCTGTAAGAACTGAGAATTCGGGCCTGGTGGCCTGTAAATTGTAATTAGTGAAAAGGAATTTTTATTTGTTCCTTGATGACTTATATTAAGAAAAAGAACTTCAAAAGAAGAGAATTTGTATCCTACTTTCTGCCTCACGCCTAAAGCTTTAGTATGGATGGTTGCTATACCTCCACCTCGGCCGCTTAAACAAGGGCTATGTGCATAGCTGTAGCCTGGGGGTGTGGCTTCGTTTAAACTGAAGTAGTCATCGGGTCTAATCCACGTTTCTGTGAGGCACAGAGCATCAAAACCGTGATCGGTAAAAATTTCATTTACAACGACGGCTTTAGATGTGAGGGATCTTATGTTAAGCAGTCCTAGTTTTAGACCAAAGGTGCTGTCATCACTGCAAACTGGTATAACTGGTCTGATATTAATCAAGTTACTGAAACAAACTTTTCGAGGCTTTTTGATGTTTTGTTTTATTCGGGGAACAGACACAGTCTCTATCGGGAGGAACCTATGAGCATTTATGTTTATAGAATGAGTATTTGTATTAGCAGTTACCCTATTTACAGTATAAATGCTAGCAATCGCCTTATCTTCAGCAGTAACAGTAGCATTATGAGCTGTAGCGTTTCTATCTTTGCCGCTACTTACGTGGCCTTCACTCTGGAGTCGATGTTCCGTGAGAGAACTATGGATCCCAGGCGACTAGGGTGGAGGCCATCCCTCCGGTAGAGCGCTGGCTGTTCCCAAAACGAGGCCCAGTTGTCCACGTAGGCCAAGCCGTTGAGGGCGCACCAGCCGCTGAGCCAGGACTGCAGCGCGAAGAGCCTGCTGAACTGCTCGGATCCCCTCCTGTACGTGGGAAGCGGTCCGGAGATGACGATCCTGGCGTCCGTCTTCTTCCTGGCGGTGTCCAGTAGCGTCTGGTAGTGCTCCTTCAGGACCTCACTACGTCGGTCGAGGATATCATTTGTCCCGACATGGATCACCACGGTCCCGAAGGCGTTTCGTCTGCTGAGAGCCGAGGGGAGACGCTTGGCTATGTCTAAGACACGAGCACCTGGAAAACACGAAACAGTGGCATGGGTGTTTTTAACCTTTACTTTAACGTGGCGGACAATAGAACTACCGATAACATAAACGGAGTCCTGTGTAGAGGGCCGAGGCGCTGGGGCGGGTGACGAGGTCCGGGGCGCTGGGGCGGGCGGCGAGGAGGCCCGGGACGTAGGTGAGGGCGTAGGCTGTGAACTAAGGGCGGCGAAACGGTTGCCGGAGCTGAAGATCGGCTGGTCTGCAAGGCCCTCTGCGGCGCTGGCGTTCCCAGGGACCATGCGGGGCTGGCGTGAGAACGGCGTCTCCCGGCGTGCGGAAAGACGAGGCTGGCGCAACCACCGAAGGGGAAACTTCCTGGGCGGCTTCGAGCATCGACTTCCACCGAAGGAGCTCGTCCTGTTTCTTCAGGAGGGCGGTGATCTGCCGGTCCAGCCGGGCCAAATCTGCGCTCAGGGTCTGGAGGGCGCGTTTCTGGGTGGACGCCATGGTGGATGGGCTGAGGGAATAACTGTGAGAGAGATAGAGAAAGAGAGAGGGGAGAAGACAAAAATAAGAGGGAGAGGCGTGAGGGGGTTAGCGGCCTGCTAACTGCAGAATTTCCGACTATTTTTCAAGTAAAGTTCGGACGCTGCTCGATCTGAAGTTCTAAGGTGTGCTGCTCTCTGTCGCTCGCAGTGACGTGCTCTCTGTCGCTCGCAGTGTATGTATGCTTATGTACTCACTTATGGTTGGATAGGACATTGCTCATGGATGGTTATGTATGCCTATGGATGCTAACGTGCTCACTTATGGATGGCTAGGGCATTGCTGGGGCTCAAACTCCAAGAGGAGGAAACGTCTGATAGGGAGGCGCAGCTAGTGAGGAAATGGAGTTGAAAACAAATTCTATATTATTTACCTAACTCAGACGCAGAAATAAAACTTGAGAACTTTGGACTAAACTAAGATGTCGGAGTTAGATGAACACCAGTGTTCTCAAGTTAACTCAAGAAAAGCTCTGTGATCAGCAGGACTGCATGGAATCAGAGCCCTCTGGACTCCGACAAGAGCTCTTTACGGAAGTTGTGTACCTGAGATATTAGACAGCACTTTATTAAACTGCGTGTTAAATATTAAACGTGTGGCATCACTTACCACATAATTTTCTTTAATTTTTATTATGATTTTAGGCTAACCAGCACACGGCAGGCCGGGGTATAAACCTCAGAGGTCTGTAGCTCCGCCCTTCCCGTGTGGGTCTGGGTTGCTCGTTCTGAGGTAAACTTAAAACTCTGAAATAAGCTCAGTTTGCCATGTGAACCTCAGCTCCTCTGCAGTAAATCTAACTGTTGACATTTCACATGTCGAACTGCTGAGCTTATAGACTTTCAAGTTTACCTCCAAACAAACAACCCAACTGTGAGCTTGGGAAGGGCAGATCTACAGACCTTGCCAAGCCCACACTGCAGCCCGCCCATGCCTGTGGAGAGGAATTTGAGCCAAACTGAAAAGTAGTCACTACAGTGGAAAAACTTGAATTACAGCTCACACGACACTCATCACTGCTTCATAGTGAGATACGAGCCAAAATGAAAAACAAAGCCTCTATTACATTGTCTTCACGTCGCTTGACTCCTTTACTGAAAAACAACGCATGAGGATGGACATTTTAAAAACGAAATGCTGAATTCATGTCAGAATTAAACACAATCCACCTTGAAATGTCATAAAGACATGGCTATGTTGCTTTCCATCGTTCAGAACTTTAAACAAGGTTAAATCAGTGTAACGGATCTTTTTCTTTTGGCACGCTTTTTGCATGTTACTGCTTAATCTCATGAGCCCTGTATGACACTGATTTGACTGCATTTCAATAAGGCAAATACATCTGAAGTGCAAACACTGTAACAGAGGATTTGATATCACTTTGGCACAAAGTCTACATGTCATCTGTGGGAAGGTAATGTGTGCTTTGTATTTCACTGTTATGCATTTCAGTGAGAAAAACCTGTTGTACTGCATGGTTAAAAGCAATATAGACGAGCATTCATTACATTTTAAAATGGATTGCATTAGATTGTGACATTAATTCAGCACTTTTTGAAATGCAAATCCTCATGCATTGTTTTTCATTTTGGCACTTATTCTGCATGTCATCATGGAACAGTAATGGCACATGTGCTATGCATTTCACGTTTTTCCGCTGCAGTGATTGCTTTTTAATTGGCACGAACTCTTTGTTCCTATCCTTGTGAAATGTGGCACTGGCTCACAAGTAAATAGGAAGGATGCCATTTTTCTGCTTAACGAAATGCTCTTTTATTGAACAAAACAGGAAAGGCCACTGAAAAACAGCAGGAATAGCCAGTGTGTGGAACACACTGCAACAAGGTCTCAGCTCCACTGCTAGCTGCGAGCGGCTTCACCTGTCCCATCTCCAAGCCCAGTGTTTCCAGCCCCTGTAAAGGAAGTCCAACCCAAGAATACACATGTAAGGGACATAGGCTTAAACCACAACTCGTGCACTTGGCTCAGGCCCCCCACCATGACTTGGGGGCTGCCTCCTACCTCTCACATCGACTCCACCACTGGTGACGGCCTCGAGTTGGGCAGCTGCTTCCTTATGCTGCACCTGACCAAAAGTTTGTGGTGGCAGCCGATTTTCCCAACCGGCAGCTCAGGTTTCCGCCGACACTCGCTCGGGGGGTGTGAGGCACGCCGTCTCCTCCCTGAGCTCTTCCACAATGAATTGCTGTGTTACTCACCTTGAAGTCTTTTCAACGAGAATACGCACTGCCACCACTGCTTCAGTAATGGCCACCTGAAGCCTAGCCAGCTTGGCAAGCTGTACGTCGCCTCAAGTTCCTCTGGCAGCAGCATGTTCAGGAAAAATTCCTGAGCCGCCTATTTAAATGCTTTGTAGGCCTGTCGGACCATCATGCGCAGTTCTGCCACCGGTACGCTTACCTGCTCTTCCTTTCAACTCTGTCCATCAGGACCATCTGCCTGTCTAAACCACCACTAGAGCTATGGTCAATGCCACTAGGTCACTGTGCTGCCCCACAAGCAAACCCAGGGCCAAACATGCACTAATGGCTGCCATCCTGCCATGATTGTGGACAACCATTCGTAGCTGTGTGGAATACGGCTCCCTAATATGGCTCCCTGGGACATTCGCTATCGTAGCGCGATAGGTGGACACACGCCGTCTCCTTCTCACTGGGCTCCAGCCACACCATCTTGAATGCTATCTTTTGCCACTAGCTGCCGCTGCTCTGTCTCAAATGCCACTGCACCATCTAGATGCTGCCTTCTCTTTCGCAGCACCCCCGGGCTCTGGCTTCTTCACCGTCCACTGTTTACTTCATTTTTACATCGCTTTACTTGTCACTTGGCTGTGCTATCCCACTTCTGACACTACTGTGGTGTTGGCTCAGAATACGACGTGGATGATGCCATTTTTATGCTCTGTTCTTGCCATATAACTCCTCTCCATGGTACAGACACTTAACCCCAGCCCAGAGCAATACAACTAAACTAAACCCACAGTCCAACACAATCAACACAACACGTCTTTAACAAACAAAAACATCAAGTTTCTCTTTTTTAAGAGGTGGGGGCTTTATAAGCTGTATCCAACTATCTTCATTTATTATGTCAGATTTATGTTTCTGTATTTGGAACAATGTCAGTGTTCATTCTGAGAGTTTACAACTTTTGGATTCTTGTTGATTGGATTTAAAAATTGACTAAAAAAATATTTCTTGTGAGCTCCTATAATGTGGTATGGTTCATTTAATCCATTTAGTTAGGCATTTTTGTTCAAAACACTTAACGGCTATCTAACGCTTTAGCAGCAAAATATACACCACCACAGAATTCTGCAGATTTTCCCTCCGAATCACCACAGAAAACCTAAAAAAGGCGGAGACTCCGTGTGGGTTTAGCGATCAGTTACCTTAGAAATTTAAGTTCAGCTGACATTCATTTTTAACAGTGGGTGTGACAGAACACTGTATGTTTGTTACAACAAGGACAAAATGACCAACTCTTGGTGGTTTGTCTGTAAGCACATGCATATATACTGAAGTTAATTAGTTAATTTAACTAAGTTAATTTAAATATATTTTAAGACTTGAATGTAGTTTGAAACCAAATATTAAAATCACTTTTTTAGGTATTCAATATGCAGCATTATGGAAAGTCGGGAGAATATGTGCAGACCAACAGTTCAGTAAATCAGTGAAGGTTTTAACAAGGCTATAAAGTGCAGCAGTTTTGCTTGTGTTTGTGATTGAATAAAATGTTGTAACTGCATACACACATCAGGCCTGGATCACCCCATGGGTCAAATGTGCATGTGCCCAAGGGCTACATTAGCATCGTAGCTCCAACACAAAAGAAACAAAGCAAACGTCAGATACCAAACCTGTCCAGGCTGACTGACTACATCTGGGTGTGGGGAAAACTGAATTTGATTTATGTGTCGTGTGGCCGTGTGACCAGGTATGGGGCCTAGCAATTAAGTCAAGGAAGTTGTTTTATTTTGACG
Organism: Colossoma macropomum; assembly: GCF_904425465.1. NCBI lineage: Eukaryota > Metazoa > Chordata > Actinopteri > Characiformes > Serrasalmidae > Colossoma > Colossoma macropomum. Next base: position 3,246,934 of record NW_023496051.1, read on the forward strand.
TTAGTTGAGCAGAACAGCAAAAAAATGAACTAACTTTGATCTTGTGTTATGCTCTCCAACCTTTGCTTGCCAACTATTTTACTCTCTGCTATCATCTTTTAGCAGCAAGCCAAAATTAAAGTAGTTTGCATTCGAAGCTCCAGATATTCAAAAGATGTGGTACCTGTAATAGTTAAACCTCACTTCCTGACAGCACAAGATGCCCATTTCCAAAACAAACACAAAACATGACAGCAGGTTAAAACAAAAAAACAAACAAAAAAAAACTACACAACAAAAGAAGTGTTGTTGACAGCAGGTAGCATGGCAGCTGCCCTTTTTGTTGTGTAAAAACCTCTGGATAATTGGACCAACAGAAAAGCTCTAAAGAAGGAATTCATTTAAGTACTTCCATTGAAAGTAAAGGACGCTTTTGTCTTCTTGTGAAGTTTCCATTTGGTAGACACTTGTTTTTCTTCGGACAGCGACAATACGATATAAACATTGTCATGTTCACCATGGCAATATGCTTTAGCTTGGAATGCTCGATATTTAGCTTTAAGTTTTAATCGTGTTTGATACATCTCAGCTGTCTGAAACTGTTTGTTAACTGTTGTCCGGCAACTTGCTAATCTCTTTGTGCAACCAGGGCATTTCAACACAGCTCTTCCTGGACGCAATGGATGATGAGATATTACTTAATGTCCTGTAAACCTGTTGAGACATCAATGTCTACATTTATTGGCTAGCACAGATTAACACAGTTGATTTATTTATTTTAATAGACAACAAATAAATTAGTTTTACCTGTACAATGTGCTATGGTAGAGAACATTTCAAGAGGCTTCTTTCAAGCACTTATTCAATTGCCCTAGTAAACTGTGGTAGGCAGGCTGAATTAGAAAATAATGCATTTGAAATGCATAATGCACTGCAGCCACGGGCTTCAAGCAGTGTGAAAAGCATGGAGAGTGGAGAGGGACGAAGTGAGATACATTCAGATTACTCGATCTGCTTTTTCAGAATATTCAAAGACATAATCAGTCATTCAGAGTGGTTTGGTGTGAAATGCTCCATTCTGTTTATTGCGGTGGTGATAGGAACCAGACGTCCACCTCTAAAAGCTCCCTAACAGAAAATTAGAACATTGTTTTATGATAGTTCTATGATAGAGTTGTGGCTTAAATGTATTTTAATCCATTTATTTCAATCCATTCATGGGGGAGGGATACATGCATAAGGCAAAACAGTCCCCAAAAAAACTTTTTTCAGATTACGACCATTTTACCGTCATCAACATTCCATATAAAAACATTCACTTATGGTTTTGGATAATAAACAAAATGACTATATTAGTGTTGTAGACGTGGCAATCACCATAAAAAAGTCAATGAGCCATTTCACACCAAACCATTCTGAAGACTGTTTACATCTCAACCACTGCTTTCTTTAGAAACTTTTAAAAAACATGGTGGCGTTCCCCTTTAACTCTTATGGATACTTGAACACCAAAATTAGTCAGAATGCACATCCCTTGATGTGCCAGATATAAAACATTAACTCCATAGCAGACATCAGTGCCTAAAATTTGTCAAATAAAACACCAGACAAAGTCAGACTTTTTAAAGACCCACACTGCTAAAGTACGTTTCAGTGGGACGAGGCATGAGGCAGGCAGGGTATAAGTGCGTGGACCTTTAATTATTGGAATCCAAACCCCTGAGAACTGAGAGTAGAGCCAACTAAACAAGTCAAACAAGTCACCTGTGAACTGGCAGTTGAGCAGACCAAACCAGTCAGACATGTCCGCTTCAGTGGCACAGTGAGGACTCTTATTATATAGTGTGAACCCCAGTCTACAGCGCAGAAGACAGGTGTTACCCACTACACTACACCAACCAACCATTAGACTCTTTTACTTATAATAGTGAAATGTACAGCGTAGACTGGGATTCAACCCCCACCTGGGTAAGCAACCTACACTATACCAGTAAGAGTCCTTGGGAGAGACTCCTAACACTACCTTCGCCCACCTGTGTAGAAATGACAGCATAGAAGGCAGAGGTGTTACCCACTACACTATACCAACCACCGTATCTCTGGGTGGGCTTCCACATTACAAGGGCAAAACTAATCTTGTCTGGAACTATTTGTTGACCACAGGCTGTGACAGCAATGACCCCATTTACACCTGGTCACTACTAGTATCTGGATTGTATCTTGATAAGATTTTATCCACATGCATTTACGCTTGGTAGTCAAATGTGTTTCCGGTTAGTCGGACCTAAATCTGAATGCTGTGTGGGACGGAATATGCAAATCTGCTCGTTATGTGGCAACCAATCACCAAATGTTTATCTGTTCAGCCTCTTTGTATGATTTTGCACAGTAGTGTCTCTCCACACTCTCAGAAATGAAGGTACTGGGTCAGTGCCCCTCTTGTCACTGGGCCCCTCAAGGGTTCGTCTCAGTACCTTTAGTCAGGGAACATAACTGAACCATAATCCACTGAAATGATATGTTCTAAGCTGTACTGACTCCACACACCCCGTCTCGCCTCCAGGCTTTTATTTTACTGTTCTGTTTTAAATCATTCGGTTATGAAAAGGTGCAAATACGAACTTTTCACCTGGAAAAACTTATTTAAGGTTCACAATCAGACCTTAAAACTACTGCTGTACCTTTGAGGGAACATTTACATTGTTTGTACCTTGATGAGGGAAAAAGGAACGTCCAGTTTCGTCCAGTCCCCAAACTTGAGTTTCGTCCAGTCCCCAAACACGTGCATTCTCGATGATTATCTTCCTCGCAGACATGGATCACGTGCCCAGTGATGTCCTGCATGGGGAGGAGTTTGGGTTGTTCTGGGAGGAGTTCTGGCTGTTGAATGCATCTTGGAGAGACTGATGCATTTACGCTGATATAACACGTGGCTTAAATGCGTCTCAGTCCACCTCCTGAAGTGATTTGAGTGTTCGGATTTCTTGGGTGCGTTTACACTTGCATTTTTGTGGTTTGGCCTCATCCAGATCTAATCCTAAAACTCAAGACACATGAAATGACCAGGTGTAAACTGGGACTAATGCCTTAATGACGCAAATCTCCAGTGAACGAAGAGCTTCTCTCAAATGGTCCTACTGTGCCGGAGCAGCTTCCTTCCAGTGGCTCACACTGGAAGGCAAAAGCTGGGGGACTGATCTATAAGTAGTGTTCATTTCTCTCTTTGTCTTTATTTACTTTGTTTCTCTGTTAGATCATCACCTTTTGTTTGTGCCCTCTCTAGTTTGTCTAGTTTCACTACTATTCTGTCTTCGTTTTGATTTGTTTAGTTGGTTCTACTGTCAGTTCTCAGGTTAAGGGGTTTGGATTTACTTAATAAAAACGCACCACTTACATTCACCCACCTCGTACCTCACCCTACCGAAACACACTTTAGCAGCTTGGGTCTTCAAAAGTTTAAAAAGTTACACTTTTCAAATTTAAGGCGTTCAGTTTTAAACCGTCTGCTACAAAGCTAATGTTTTATAACCGGTATCTCATCTAGGGATGTGTATTCTTATGGGAGGCAAATCCAGCCAAAAAGGAAATTAAAATTAAAACAATAAAATGTAAATGCAAACCTCTTGTTACCATTTCGTTTTCCAAACAGCTGCGCAAATATCCTGCCAAAATTGAAAATGAAACGAAATACCTACATTTGGAATTTCATTTTCCACATAAGCACCAGTCATCTGTGACAAAAATAAAAATAAATTTAAAACAGCTATTTGTCATTTCATTTTAGTCCTTATGTTGGTATTTCATGGCCATATCTGGCCATGGCCATTTGGACTGAGGCCGTTTGGACCCAGATCTGAGACATGTCGATGGTTTTTCTCAAGACTCAAAGTCGTTTAGCTTGAGGAATGATGCCGCTCTGACTCTTAGGTCTGAGGATGTCCTAAAATGTACCCCGTAGCTCCGCCTATTGCTAATTAACATATAGTTGCAAGTTGGTCAGGAGATTATAATATCAAGTTTAGTTTTTATGTAATTTTTAAATATTTAAAAATATTTATGGGTTTTAACTGAAAACATCAAACCATGGGATCCATGTTGTCACCTACAAGCGAGGAGACACTTGTTTTTGTTATTTAATCTACTATCAGTGTGTATATCCACTTCATATTTACACACACGTCTTTTGACTTTGTGCTTATAAATATAAACTAAAAAGTATGAATTCATAGATGAACATACATCTAATAAAAGTGACCGAGTGAAAGGTATTCAGAAACTATTTTTAAAATATTTATCTGTAAACATTACATAAAGTTACATATATTAATGCTGCAAAATAAAAAAGTGTTTCTATTCCAAGCAGGAAAAACAAAGGTGACTGTGGTTTGAGGCTCTCTAACCCTGACAGAGATTGTCTGTTTATCGCTGTGACGTCCAAGAGGCGAATCTCAATTTGCATAACTGATTTTCATGTTACGTTTGTGGGGCAAGCAGGTGTATTGTATTGTGAAGCAGCCTGTTTTATTGTATTGCTTGACTGTTTGTACAGCTGTGTTTGTTCAGACAGGCTGTTTTAAGAAGTCTTGTGATCTGGAGTTGTCAAATGTAAAAGTGCTCACTGTTGTGTTGTTAATGTAGCTATTTCAGCGTCGGTTTCGGTGCATGCAGCAAACTAAACATTGTCTGTAAGTGCTCATACATGCGGTCAACAGAAGTGCTCAATGTACTTTCCAGAGATCTTATTTTTTTCAAGCGCCATTGGCCGACAAATGTTTCTGATAAATGAGTCATAGCACCACTGCACAGCACCACAGATAGCACACGTTTCACAGATCAGACCCTAAGTGTGTAAAGTTAAAGTGGACACAGGCGTACGCACTGAATGTATAAAAAAAAGAATTTGTTTTTCCTCACTGTAACTACACAGCTTTTATAAAATGTGCTGAATAACCCTCAGAAGCAGCAGCAACTATGACGCACTTTTAAGCGATACTGTGAGAATTTTGAAAAAACAAAGGCTGGAACTTGGCTGTTCATGTTAAATTCAAAGCAACATCAGGCCAGTTTCCATCAGCCTGTATTGTGTTTAAAGTAAGCGAATAAAAGCGGGGAGGGGGTTACTTAAAGAAAATGGATGCTTCATTTTAACGACTTCTTTCTTTCTTTTTTCTTTCAGTCCAGCCCAGAAGATGGCCACCTTCAGCCTCAGCAGGTTGCGCTTTCAGAGCTGCTTCATATTATTGCTGTCCGTAACCCTTGGCGTGTCTGTCCTTATCTATGTGTTTGGTACCTTCTTCGAGTCCCCCAAAGTGTGGCTCAGCAGTTTCTCCATGTTCCAAACAGCCAACAATCACACACTAATAAATATGACCCGTCTCACAACATACAACGAAACAGACAACCAACCGACATCCGAAGCCACACACACAACAATGACTACAGTGAACACAGATAAGCTGACAGACATGCTCAGTACAGAGTCCACGACAACTGTTCCGGTGACAGAAGCATCATCCATCCAATACCATCAAGCGTACCCAGGTAACTACCACTACATCATAGACGAGCCCCATAAGTGTGAACAAGAGAATACGTTCCTGGCCCTCTTGGTCCCGGTAGCTCCACACGAACTGGAGGCTCGCAACGCCATCCGGAGCACATGGGGTAATGAGAGCGTGGTCCGAAACAAGACCATCACTGTGATCTTCTTGCTGGGTCTGCCTGGAAATGAGGCTGAGAAAAAACAGGAGGAACTGAAGCTGGAAAGCCAGCAGTACCACGATGTGGTCCTGAGCGACTTCATGGACACCTACCTCAACTTGACGATAAAGACCACGGTAATCATGGACTGGCTGGCCACACGTTGCCCGCAGGCATCCTACGCCATGAAGGTCGACTCCGACATGTTCTTGAATCTGGAGAACTTGATGAGCTTGTTGCTGTCACCTGATACGCCTAAAGAAAACTACATTACGGGAAGGGTTATGTGGAACATACCGGTCATCCGGGACAAGAACTCCAAGTGGTATGTGCCAAAGGAATTATACGCTGAAGACTACTACCCAACATACCTGCTGGGGATGGGTTATATCTTCTCCAATGACCTTCCAGGGAAGATCGTTGAGGCCTCGAAAGAAATAACAGCGTTTAACATAGAGGATGCATATGTGGGTGCCTGTCTGAAACGAATAGGAGTTTCACCTACAAACCCTCCAAATCCCTCCCAGTTTAAGGACTATTTTAGAGGTGAATATAATCGAGAAGAGTTTGCCAGTGTGATCACCACCATCCTTAACTCCCCACAGCAGCTGATCACATTCTGGCAGGACCTTAAGAGGCCTACATGAAGGACTTTGAGGGAAAAGACTCGGAACTGATATTTGGTATATTGTTATAATGATTTTGGATTATTTGTGTGGGAAAATTCTTGTATCGTCTCAAAATTTATTCAGAACTCATTCATAGTACAGGCTCTTTTCAGACAAAGTTTGGCATCACCAGCTCAAACAATGGGCCTCATTCGCCGACCGTTCTTCAGACGAAACGTCCTCTTAAAACCCACTTACGCAGTTTTCACGAAGAATCTGACACTTACCAATGTTTTCTTATTTGGGATTTGTTCTCAAGTAAGAACAGAATCTACGCAGACTTAGCACAAAGGTGCAAATTATTCTGCGGTTTAAGAACACGTCATGAACCTGATGTTTCTTAGGACCTTTCTCAAGAATCAATTTAAGAAAAAAAATGAGGTAGATATTGGTGAATGAGGCCCGAAGTGCACAAAGATTAGGCACCGGCAGCTTTATGTCTCTGTTACTGTGATGAATTAAAGAAAAGGTTTACCAAGACAGAAAGGATGTTAAAGAAGAACTTTTGGGTCACTAATAACCAAGTTTAAAAAAGAAATTTGAGGTGTGAAGAACCTTTTGAAGACTAAAGAACCTTCACATAAAGTATATGTTAAATCCCGATTTAAGAGACCTTCTCACATCCTTTGTGTTATCTGGAGGTTCTTTAAGCATTACACTAGTCCATTTCATTTAGAAAAGCGGTTCTCTAAAGTGGGAGTCCCAACCTTTTTAACTGTGTGGATTGCACCTCAGCCCATAGTGGTTTTAACAGGCTGGTAAGGGAGACCTGGGGGGGAAATGATGCCATGATGCACATGATTGGCCTAATTAGTTTGGTTTCCAAAAAAGTGTCATCCGCTGGCCTCTTTTCTCTCCACATGCAACTCACAAAGGTTTTGGCACATTCGCCTCTCCAGTGGTGATTAATCTGTATTTTCTGTAGCCGTCATCATAGTTATGTCCATAAGTATTCGGACATAGTGGCGATTTTTGTAATTCTGTCTCTGTACAACACCATGATGGATCTGAAATGAAGATACGACTGTGTGAAAATGAAGAGACTAAGTAAAAATTGGCTGTAATTCTTAAAAATTAATGTAATATTTTTGTCAAATCTCTTCAATTACAGCTGAAAGTCTACACTTCAATCATATTGTGACTGCTTCATTCCAGATCCACTGTGGTGGTGTACGGGGGGTAAAACCACAGAACTATATGGGACCTGGCAGTACTATTCTGTTTATATCTTGAAGTGCTTTTCACTTTTGTCTTTGATGGCTATTTTTCTGGGTTTGTAGTCAGGTTCTTTTTTTTTCAGGTTCTTTATTTTTTTTACTTTTACTTTTGCTAGCTGTGAACTAAAAGCAGCCAAGTGAACACACATGCATGAGGTCATGGAGATGTGATGTAGGCCAGCCTGTTAAAAATAACAGAATTCATTTATGAACATTTTAAAAGGTAAAAAAAAAAAAAAAAAAATAGTCTATTATAACTTTTATAAATCAGATTGAGAACTTCTGCTCAGAAGAAGTTGTTATTGTTTAGCATTGTGCAGGGAACCTTTTTCAGCAATTTTATTTTAAAACGTTTTTTTCATATACAGTTAACTCCAGAATTACTGGCACCCCTCAAAAAACTGGGCAAAAACAAACAAAATAAACAATACTATAATGATTGAAATATTCCTAAAAAATGGTGGGAGAACTTACTATTTATTTAATATTAAATAAATTCCTACAAGAGTGTGTTTTATTTAAAAATGTTTATTCTTTCCAAGACATATATGGCAAACTCATTGGCAGAAATTTGGCATTTCATTGCACACAGTCTACAGGAACTCTACTGCTGTCTATGACCATTTCATGTTTTTCTGGGGAATAAATATGAGGTTACACATATAAAATCTCTGTCATCCATCAATAGGGGTAAACCATAGAGCCATTGACTCAAATGAGAAGGTTGTGTTTAATTAAATCAGTCATCAGTTGAAACTGCCATTAATCAGGTTGATAATAAAAAATCTTTGAAAAGCTGGGAATAAGTGAAAAAGGTACGCAAAACCATTCTGCCCCTGCATACAGTGAGGAGGACGGTAAGAGGCAAAGAGGAACCCAAGGGTCACTGTTTCAGAACTACTTTTTGGCTTTTTGGAGCAGTTCTACAAAAGAAGCTTACAGAACCTAATAATGTAATAAATTCCCAAAAATATAATAACAGCCTTTATGCCTCTGCACCGGTACCCCATGCTGGACCATGCCCACATGGCCTCCCGATGTTGCCTTTTCGGGCTGAGCCTAGCTGGGTTACGTGGGCTGCCCGGCCACCAGGCGCTCATTGAGGAACACTTCACCCAGGCCTCTATTCAGGGGTAGGTCTCAGTAACCCTCTCCCAGACAGGGTGCACAATCTCAAGTGTCCCTTAGGCTCTTTCTGAAACAAGAATCAACTCAGAGACTTTGGTGATGCTCCCCTCATTCCAGGCTAGGTTGGCTCCTGTTTACAGCACAAAACTGCTCTTAAAATATTATATCATCCATTTTGAAAACCTATTTGAACAAAAGGGATCAATAATGTAATACAACATTACATATGGGCAACCTCAAAGATATAAAAACAAGGTTTTACATCATCTGCAAAACTTTTATTACAGTATCACTTATGACACTATTATTTATTTAGGCATGTTATTACATTATTGTGTTTTTATTATATTTTTGACAAATTTTCATTACATTTTTGGGGCCAATACATTCTTGGTAAATTATTGGGTTCAGGTGCTGCATTTGGTGGCTAGGAAGGCGTGACGTGGTCAGATGGGGCAAAGATTGTCACATCTGGCAAAAAAATGGACTGCATACAATCAAAAGCACACACTGTCAAATATGGTGTTGGATCACTGATGTTTTGGGGCTGTTTTGCTGTTAGTGGTCCAGGCTCTCATGTGAAAATCAATGGCAAAATGAATTTCGCTAAATACCAGGACATTATAGCCTAAAATCTGTCTACCTCTACCAGAAGTACTTGGACTTGGCTGTGGTTGGCAAGATAATGACCCCGAACACATATCAAAATTCCCTTAAATTTAGTTGCAGGAGCACAAAATCTAACGTTTGCAAATCTGACATGGAAATTGGTCAATTTTTTTAATCTTCGATGTAAAGGGTTACTTTTTTGCAAATTATAAACAAAATTACCAGAAACTACACCTAACTTGTATATAAACTCGCTGTCCATTTTATTAGGTCCACCGGCCTTAAAGCCCCACTATTTAGGTGTACAATTACAGACTGTAGCCCATCTGTTGCTGTACAGTTTATCAGCCCCCCTCTACCCCATTGATAACTGATCAGTTTCTGACCACAGGACCTCTGTTTGTTGTCTAGGTATTACTTGGGCAGTGGATCGTTCTCAGCACATCAGTATTACTGACATAGTAGCAGCATGGTAGTGTGTGTGTGGTAGTGTGCGTTGCACTGGTATGAGCTAAGGTGTCACTGCTAGGTTCAGTGTGGTCCAACAACCAAAAATATCCAGGTAATATTGTTCCTGTAACCAGAAACTGGACACTGATGAAGGACTAGAGGATGGATGAGACAAACCATGAAAGGAAAAAGACTGGTGTGTCCAGTAGGTAAAGGCTACCTAGTGTACAAAAACTCCTGCTCTAGCACCACACACACAAACTGCAAAATCAGTGGTTAAATGTTTTCTGTTTTTTTTCCTGATGCTGAAAAAACGTCAGTTTTGACTGGAAATTGAATAAACAAAAGGGTGGTCTCTGAGCTCTGCACAGATGTATACACTTCACAAGAAAACATGGTTTCAAGGCTACGTTACCAGGTTGAAGTGGCACAAATCTGATTTTTTTGCCCTAACGTGACACAAATCTGATCTTTTCAAATCCGACCTGAGCCACTTTCATATGTGGTCCCGGACCAGATCCATATCCAATTCGTGACCCTGCGACCTTAACGTGAAGCTCAGATCGGAGTTTTTTTTCCACTGGGCGTGCCCCATCATTCAGCGTTACCATGGCAGCAGCGCCGAACAGAAGTTAAAGCTCTTGCTTGCAGTCTCTCATGTGCACTCGCTCTTGCTCGCATCGTCTCTCTCACGCACACTCGCTCATGTTTGCACTCGCTCGCACTCTCACGCACACTCACTCTTGCTCGCACTGTCTCTCTCTCATGCACACTCGCTCTTGCTCACAGTCTATCTAAACCGCTTAACCTCTTGTTAAACCATTAAGATCTTTACACTGTGATATCAACCCAAAAACACATTAAAAACTTTTAGAAACGAACAGAAACACTTGATGGTTTCTATGGGATTTTTCAGCAGGACACTGTTTCTTCTCTCTCTCGCTCTCTGGGTGAATGTGCCCCTGAAAGAATAAGATGAGGACGATGTGCAAACAAGCTGTGGTGAAATGTTACAAGCCTCAGAAAAAAAAATCAGAATAAATATTCACTATAGTCCTGGAAGCCCAGGCCAGGAGATGCTGCTGGACCGGCTATAAAGACACTACATCCCAGCCTTTATCAGTTTCTGTGTTGCAGATCTGGAAAGATTTGATATCTTGCCATCTTGCCAGAGAGGTGTGTACAGGACAAGCTCCAGCAGGTATGCAGTTTCCTGCTTTGTTATAAATACTGAAGTTACAACTCGTCCCACATTCTGCACTAATGAACTGTGAGAAACAAGAACTGTAACTATATTTCTCATCTTGTCCTTTCAATTGAGGAATAATCTAAAACACTGGAGTACTTAACGATCCAGGAACCACAGAGAAACATAATAAAAACGTTTGTATGATCCTAAACTTGACTGTTATATGAAACATCCAGCAAACTCGAATGAAAGATTTAAGATAAATATGAAAACACAGTTTGAAAACCGCTGATAGATCTGAGAACTGTGTGGGCGTGGCTAATGAGCAGCTTGATTGACAGCTAACTCCAACACTCCTAGCCTGCTCCGCCACTTATTCAGAACTAACATCATTATCCAGCTTTTATGTGATGGTAACTGGACAAACAAAGTCGCAGACGAACAGATGTGCAGACGGACGGACAGATGAACTAACAGACGGACAAAGCAAAACGTGATTGAAGCGATGGATGAAGGATCAATGTTGGCGTATGGATAAACGAATTAACGGCCGACCGGCAGCTACAGACCGCTGGTCTAGCTTGCTAGCTTTTGGTTATGCTGGTTTAGCTTTAGCTCGCTAAGTTTCTCTAACTCAAACTGGCTTGCGTGGGCGGGGCTAGAGACATCAGCCTTGTGATTGGTTAGGAAATGCTTATGCAAGCAATCCAGCATGGGTGACTGGATTGCAGACTATGGCGTGCCAAAGGTTTATCAAACCAAGATCCAACATTCCACGGATGCTTTAATAATGTGTGAAGCATTTCATCTTTCACAGGTATTATTCCCAGTGTGGTCAGGACTCATTATTTTATGTTCTCTATGTTTCGCACAGCTATCTGTGATAAAATAGTAGATGGGATTTGTTGACTAATATTATTGCTTATTGCTACTAATGGTCAGATTCTGATTGACTAGCTGGTGAGTGCCTACAAGCTAGTTATCACTATGAACCATTTCTTTAATTCATTTAGTACCAAGATCTACAACTCCGTTTCCAAAAAAGTTGGGACGCTGTGCAGAATGTAAATAAAAATAGAATGCAATGATGTGCAAATCATGTAAACCATATTTCTAAAGGAAAATACTTCAATGATAACATATAAAATGTTGAAACTGAGAAATTTTATCATCATCATCATCATCATCATCGTTAACCGCTTAGTCCAGATAGGGTCGCGGTAGCAGTTGGGAGAGCAGAGAATCCCAGGTGACCCTGTCCCCCGCAACTTCCTCCAGCTCATTCCCGGGGACCCCAAGCCGCTCCCAGGCCAACTTGGAGATATAATCCCTCCAGCGGGTCCTAGGACGACCCCGGGGTCTTATTCCGGTAGGCCGTGCCTGGTACACCCCCACCTTCCTGGATCGGGGCCTTGTCGTGGCGGAAGGGCTTGTGTGGTCTAGGGATCTTCAGAGCTAAGTCGTCGGGAGCAACATGCTCCTGGTAGGGTCTCCCAGGGCGAACAGGTCTGGAGTGAAGACCCAGACTAACTCGATCCAAAAACCTCCATGAAAAACGGACGCAAAACATCGTGTACCCTGCCCGGGAGAGGGTCACCGGGACCTACCCCTGGAGCCAGGCCTGGGGGTAGCGTCCCTCGGCGAGCGCCTGGTGGCCGGGCAGCCCACGTAACCCGGCCGGGCTCAGCCCGAAGAGGCAACGTGGGGGGACCATGTGGGCCCACCACCCGCAAGGTCCAGCATGGGGGAGTGGTGCAGTGCCGTACAGGCAGTGGGAGATTGCAGGGGGGCCCTTGGTGGCCTAGGCCCCTGCGGCAGAAATTTTATTGTTTTTTGAAAAATATTTACCCATTTTGAATTTGATTCCAACAACACGTTCCAAAAAAGTTGGGACGGGGGCCTGTTTACCACTGTGTTTCATCACCTCTTCTTTAACAACACTCTGTAAGCGTTTGGGAACTGAGGAGACACTGCTGTAGTTTTGAAAGTGAAATGTTTTCCTTTTCTTGTTTGATACAGGATTTCAGCTACTCAACAGTTCAGGGTCTCCTTTGCAGTATTTTTCATTTCATAATGCGCCAAATGTTTCCAGTGGTGACAGATCTGGACTTCAGGCAGGCCAGTTTA